>NC_057695.1:4736427-4747600 GCF_014466175.1 Vespula pensylvanica
GAGAGAGAGAGAGAGAGAGAGAGAGAGAGAGAGAGAGAGAGAGAGAGAGGGATGCAAATGAAAGAGAAGGAAAAATCGATTCACTTGACAACGCGTCATGCATTATGATAATAACAATGATATATACGATATATAGATGATAAAATAGATAGAAATGGGAGAGTGAGAGAGAGAAAGAGAGAGATAAAGATAGAGAAGAGAATAATATAGAGTTGGACAATAATTTTACGTCCTATCTCATTTTCACGTCATTCTCGACGGCAACGTCGAATAAAAGCGTCCATTATTGCGATGCATTAAATGGACATATATATATATACGTGTGTGTAAGTCGTGAGTTTGAAGGAAATACGATAATTAAAATAAACGAAAATCATATTGATAGACGGAAGTATAATATGATGTAAAAGTTAGGGAGAAAGAGAGAAAAAGAGAGAAAAAGAGAAGAGAAGAGAAAAATTTGTTATTAACATAAGTAAAAACCATATTTTTGCTCAAACAAATTTTTCTCTTTTATTAGTGTTGCCTCAAATGTTTTGTAGATTAAAATTAAACGATGTTTAAATATGGATTTGATATGTATTTAATTGTTGATTATAATGTTAGATAATAGTATATGTTGGTAAAACAAGATATTATATATGTTGAAAGATTTTCTTTTTAAATATTAACATTTCCAATAATTATGAATCGTTTAAATAGTAGCTGAAATATAGAATATTGTATAATAAATACAATAATAAATACAAAATGATTCAAAAGTTTGTTACGTGAATGAAAACTTTTTAGATGATTTTGGATATGTGTTACCATTCGGCTTGTAGTTTTACAAGGAAGTCTTATAATTTTATAATTTGTAAAGAAAAAGAAAATTAGCCTAAACAGCTTTGAAAAAAATTTTCATCTTAGAACCTTTTCGCTCACCTAAGGATTTTTGATCCACCCTGTAGTTTTATCGAAAAACATTGCGTATATGCATCTCGTAAATACGTATATGCCCCGTCGATAAAATAACGACAAATTTTATCCAAACGATTATTACAGGGAAATACGACTCGGTCGATAAAACTCCGTCGATATTTTCGACATTGATGTACATATGTATATATGGATTTTTATTTAACTTTCATATAAATATTGTATTATTATCAGAATATATTATCAAAGATAAAAGTATATAAACTATGAAGATTTTTATTAATTGATAACATAAAAATAAATAAATTATGTATACGTATGCATGTACATATATATAAAATAAATTGAATTTTTTTAATTAATGTATTGTATTCTTTTCAATAAGAAATACATGCGCATGGAGACATAAATACCAAGGACAATAATTTTTCTGTTGACTTACTGTCTATATTCTTTATATGTATACATCACGAATTATTAATAACATTTAATAGTAAAATTTCACGTAAACATGGTAATATAAATGGAAGGTATTTAAAATTAATCATTTGAAATTGTTTTTTTTTAAATTTACTAAAATATCCGTAATGTTTGCAATACAACATAATTGTACTATACATTGAATAATTAATAACTCGGTATTGTTTTCTTTTATTGTAAATAAAGTGCCTTTGAAAATCTTATTACATTTGATTCAGTCAATTTTGTTTGTTAAAAATGTTTAAAAATATGTGATAACAAACCAAGAGATATTTTATTTAAAATCAAATTAGTTTGTAATATTATGTGCGTTCAAATGATACCTGGTGATAAAAATATATATATATACATATATATGCATACGTATTATATACACTACATATTAATATCAATTTATTAATATTAATAAATATGAAATAATAAATAAAACGAATAATGAATAAAATGCAACCAAAATCGATGTAAAAAAAAGAATAACAATACTTTCAATAAAATATAATTACATCTTATAAGGACTGCCATTTTGGAGAACACGAAAAGGAGAAAGAAATGACGTAAAAGAAAGGAAGGTAAATTAAAACAAGGAAAAAAAAAGACGAAACAGAAAAAAACATTTCCTCTCGTTCTATTCTATCCCTCTTTTTCTCTCTCTCTCTTTGTTCTTTTCTTCTTTCATTCTTTCTTTTTTATTTATTTTTCTTTTTTTTTTTTTTGTTTCGACGCTCCAACGCGCTCTTTAATTTCGCCGACGTTTAAAACGAGCACACGATGCCAGGACGATGCCGTTGGGAGAAACAGTTGTTTCAATTTATTTTCGCGGGAAAACTCTATGGAAAGCTATCTCGTATACACCGCGACACCGAGGAAAACATAGAGAAGTGAAAGAGGACTCTGATACCATGCAAAATGAAAGCAATTGAATCACTTGAAATCGCTTTAATTGCACGTATCGTTGACCGTGTCTACCTTTTTCCGAAATAATATAATGAAGCATACGATCTATTGTGTAAACAATCAAATTCTCTATTCGAAATTGCATCTACACATAGCGCGCGCTATGCACACACATACGCAAAAGTACAGTAGGAAATCTCATCTTTATATACCTACGTAAGTATAAATATAATAAATGAATCTGTATATATGTAGATATGAAAGAAAGTTCTTATGAATGAAACAAAGACAGTTTTATCTGAATTGCAAATTGTTTAATTATTATTATTTCTTCTTTTTTTATTTATTTCCTCTTTTGATTATTCTCAATTATTTTTTAATATGTATACATATATGCGTATACATGTGTACGTATATATATGTGTGTGTATATACAGTAATATTATAAAATAAATTTGCATATATTTAATTGTTTGCATAAAATTAGATTCACCATTTTCATTATTTGTTATTATTAATTTTTTATTTTCTCTTTATTTTTTTCGAATATTTGTTTATACATTTATTTTTGACTATACAAGAGAAACCACGATATTTCCTATTGTTAATTTAATCATAACAAGTATGTAATTAAACGAATACTTAGAATAGTATTTTTTTTATATTTGTCACTGTGTATTGAGATTGATAACTCATCATATATTTATGTCTAATATGTCATAATATATATTAAAAATTCAAAGTTCAATATCCTGAACTCAATCAACGTATTCCAAAAATGCAAAGAATGAAAAAATAAAGCAACTACAAAAAGAAGAAAAAAAACAACAAAAAATACAATAAAATAAGAGAAGAATGGATAGGTAGAAAGAGAGAGAGAGAGAGAGAGAGAGAGAGAGAGAGAGAGAGAGAGAAAGAGAGAGAGAAAGAGAGAGAGAAGTAGAGAGATAGAGAAGAGAGAAGAAATCGTTCGGCTTTAAATATACGTGTGAACGAAGCAGGTAGATATAGAGAGAGAAACAGAAAGAGTGGGAGAGAGAGAGAGAGGGGGGAAAAGAGAAACAGAAAGAGAGAGAGAGAGATTTTCGTGGATGGAATTTTCATGGAAAAAAAACGCAGTCTCTCTATAAATAATGGAGTAATCGAGTGCCTGATATGCCAGAAACAGGAACGAAACGTAGAGGTCGTGTCTGTCGTTGGCAAATCCGCGTGAAAAAGAGCAAGAGAGAGAGAGAGAGAAGGAGAGAAAGTGGGAGGGAGGGTGGGAGAGAGAAGAGAGACGATATGGCCGAAGATCCAATTTTACGTTTTCCCAACGGGTTCAATAAACTTTTTCTTCGTTTTAGGTACACGCATCGAGGCAAAAGAGGATGAAGAAACGATACGAGGGATGAAAAGCCGTGTGAACTGAGATAAGAGTTCGAGTAGAAGACCCGGAAAAAAATTTATCGACGTTTACCGAACGGAAGAAGTGTTGCTTAGAAAGTATTAGGAACATGTCCAAAGAGAGGGGACAAAGAGAGAGAGAGAGAGAGAGAGATAGAGAGAGAGAGAGGGGGAGAGAAAGAGAGAGGGAGAGAGAGTGGGAGAAAGAAATGGTGAATCAGTTTCTATTGGCAACAATTCAAAAATAAAAATCGTATCTTCAGCCTTCCAGAGATCTTTGATATTTTTTATTTATTATAATAACAATGATTCATTAATTAAATTTGTTAAACGTTATTCATTAATTTTTATATGTATCTATTCTATTTAATTTTTATGTTAATAAAATATTGTGCGATATAATAGTTAGACAATTTTTTATAACAATGTATTAATATATTATATAGAAACAAAGAAAGTGATTGTGGAAGAAGGACAGAAAAAGAGAATGAAAATGAGGAGTTAAAAAAGAAATAAAAAAAGAAAAAAAGAAGATATTACGATGTATACTCGAAATTACTCGAGGCTATGTATCTTCGTCCCTGACGTAAAATTTCTACGGATATTACGCGAGTAATTTGTAATCCAAGACGAACTATTAGCCACTAATGGTTCCTAATTTCGTTGAAAATTAATTGGAGCATTAACGATCTCATTCCGTCCGTTACTCTTCTCTCTTTTCCTGTTTCTCTGTCTCTCTCTCTTTCTCTCTCTATCTCTTTCTTATTGTTGCTCGAAGCTTTTCTTATAATACAGAACATTATTTTTTAAATATATCTATCTATATCTCAATTATTTCCTTTTTATTATCTTATTACGTTTTTATTACGTTATATATTCTATATTATATATCATTAGCGATACTATTATAATAATATTATTAATATTATTTTTATTAATATATATATATATATATATATATATATGTATAATGAAAATGTAGAAAATGTTAAACAATAAATTTCTGTGATTAAACTACCTGAGATTGATCCAAGTAATAGTTATTTGTGTTTACGTGAGTACGTGGATGTGCTTCTAAAACTAATTTTCATTATTAATTAATATTCTCATGTTTAAAGTTGTAATATTTACAGACATTGTATATTATATTTATTTATAAACTTATAATCAATAAATTGAATTTATATGTGTAAAAATATATTCAATTAATAAGCAAACTATCTATGCCAGTCTCTCAACAAAGTAATATATATATACATATATACACCTATATCTTTCTCTCTTCCTCTTTTCCTTCTATGCCTTTTACAGAAGCGCCTTATAGTACTATGATTACGTACATAAGCTAGTCGATTGAAATTGACTATGATGGAAACTTACGAAGCTCGTAAGTAGATCAAACCAATACTATAACACGGCCACGTCTTCCTACTTCGTATAAAACAGAATTAGAGTGAAAAAGAGAGAGAGAGACGAGAAGCAAAGAAGAGAAGCGAGTGCTTCCCTCTTTCTCTCTCTCTCTTTCTCACTCTCTCAGTTATTAAGTCAAGAATGAAATACAATCCGAATGAATGGATTACAGCGAACGTCGAGTTGACCCTTTTTAATCAGGATTAACATAAACAATCGGACAATAGTTCCTTAAATTTCCATCATTATGATTTTCTCTCTTTCTCTTTCTTTTTTCTTATTTTTATCTTTATTATCTACCTTTTCTTTTTTATTATTTCATTATTTACGGAGAGTGTACGTACTATGGAAATATTCTCATACAAGTTAAAAACGTTGCTATTAGTAATGTAGAAAAAAATTGCTTTTTCGGTAAAAAATTAATTTGTTTGTTAATTAATTATTTATTTAGTAATTTAATAATTAATTTAATAATTTAGAAATCATTTAGTAATTCGATGTGAATAATTTTAGTATAATAAAATGAATCGAATTCGTACGAATTTGTTTATAAAAATTGTTTATAACAAATTGTTAATTAATTATTATCGATATATTGAAAAATAGAGAAAATTCTGGCCTTTAAAATGATATTTGATTCAACTCTCTACGATTTTTAGTTCCGGAAATATTCCTATGTAAATGGAAGACGTTTACGTTGCCTATATTGCCCTATATAATTTCATTCAATTGACTCGGTGACACACTAACCTATATAAATTCCGAGAATTTACGTAATCCTACTACTACTCCTACTACTACTACTACTATTATTACTACGAACAGCTGACTATGCAAATAATGAATGAAAATTTTTAAAAGGCCATATCTTCAGAACAAAAAGTCGTAGGAACTTGAAACAAATACTGTTTTCAAGCGTAATTTATTCTTTATTTATTTAAATATTGCAATAATATTGTTATAATAAAATCGACTTTGTTAATAATTTATTTTTTAAATAATAAATTTTTTCTCCTAATAAATACATAATTACAATGAAATCATTTAAATTTTTATTTTAGTCATATAAATTTTATTTTGTTTATTTAAAATAAAGGACCGAAGATCTATTAATAGTCGATAATATACGAAATTGAAAGATTGAAAATTCGAAAGACTTTTTTCGTAACTTATTTACTATTACTATTTACTTTCTACTACTTTTTTATTACATTTTAATTATATCTCTCTACATGATTTCTTATCAATATACAAATTAAAATATCTCCTGAATTAATAATTTTTCGACATACATTAGTTAATACTTTTTTTTTATGTACAGAACGTTAAGTTGCATCGATCCATGCAATTAGAAATATATGATTCCATTAAAAAAAAACTCAATAGACTTTTATATATCCTTTATACAAAAAGTTCTATATTATGGTCTCCTTCGTATAATTATATAAAAAAAGTTTTTACATATATCTAGAAAAATAGATATATCCAAAATGATCAAGGTTATTGTTCCACCCTGTATATTAAACGAGAGTAAGAGAGAGAGAGAGAGGGAGAAAGAGAGAGAATTATCAAATACATGGAAATCTCTACGGAATACTAATATGACACATACAGTTAATATCTCAAAGGAATATGTATGAAACGATTGGAGTAGATCACCAATGATAAATTATGGATCAAGTCAGGGAGAGGAAGATTATAGGGAGAAAGATAGAGAGAGAGAGAAAGGAGAGGATTTGTTTCGACTATGATAACAATGTCCCAATACACTAAAAATCAACATTGATGATTGTTATCGTTGATAGACATGTTCAGATTTCTCTTCCGATTTAACATTTTGCTGTCAAAAGCACATGTTGCCAAAATTAAAATTTTTTTTCTACACTTTTACTGTATATATCGAATATGCATGCGTCTATGTATTTATATTACAATAATAGGAAAATTGTCTGATTTTATTAAAAATTTTGTAATCGAAAAAAATTTTATTCTTCTTTTATATAGAATATTTCGATTATTTTATTCATTCTAAAATTGGTTTTGGAATCATGTGCGTGTGTGTGAATGTGTATGTATATAATCGGTGATGAAATAGAAATTTAAAAAATTCGAATTATGTATAGAGAGGATACATAAATGATTGTAAAAATTATTTTAAAACAAATATAATGTGCGCGTGAGTGTGTATAGTATATCTATATAATTTGGCTAAAACATTCGATGGTTTATTTTTATTATATCATTTGCTTTTGTAAAAAAGAAAAAAAAGAAGAGGAAAAAAACGAACAAAGCTAAAACGAAAAAAAAAAGGAAAAAAAAAAGAAAAAAGTATCCAAGCAATGAAAATACATCTCTCTCGAAGCTCTTTCATTTTCGTTTCATCATCGATTAATTTTTTCACGACAGTCAACAAAAAATATTTCACATAGTATACCTTCTATCACTAACATATTTTCTACGTGCGTATACATACATATACATACATATGTGTATGTGTATATGTATTTTCTAGAAAGGCCATAGCTTTGAAATGAGTATCACGTTGGACGATAACGTACACATATATACACGCACATACACACACACACACACACACAAATATACACACTTTTCGTTTGTATAAACTTTATGGAAGTTTCCGATTTTTCTAAATTTGCAAACTCTGCACAGAGAAAAGGACTTGAAAGTAAAGTGGTAGTGGGACGAGGTGAGGTAGGGTAGGATGGGGTTGAAGGAAGGGTGGAACAGCGAGAAGGAGACAGGGGAGGGTGAAAGGGAGGATTGAAAAGGGCTTTACGAATTCAATGATGGATATCTCTACGTTCTCGTATCGGTAATCGAATTGACGATCTCCAATCGTAAAGCCAGGGACAAAATATTTCATCGTCGTGTGCAGGCGCTGCAGGATTTTCTGCATTAGATAGCTGCTACCTCGACGCACCAGTGTCGACGATTAATGGCGACTATTTTCGCGCACGTGTTATATCGTCCTTTAACACGTACCATCGTAACTCTTATACGTATCAGACAAACTTTCAAATACTTTACCCTTAAAATATATTTATTATTTCTTATATATTTTATTATTATTATTATTATTATTATTATTAATTACTTAATTAATTAATTAATTGATTTTAAAGTCATATAAAAAATGTTATTAAAAATTTCTTTAAGAATATTTATCTATGTATAATATCAACAAGAGAGATATAAATTAACGTAGGAATAACTTTTTTTTTCTTAATATTATAAAGAAATTAGATTTATATTTTTGATAAGAAATTAATAAGATTGATAAAACAAATATTTTAAATATATAAGACACGGATATACGAAAGAAAATATAAATGTCAAGCACACGTTTGTTCAATAAAATTATATTTCAAATGAATTGACGAATTTTTGATAAAATTTATTTATATAATTTGTGAGTTAGGGAAATATTAAATCAAAAATAGAAAAGGAAAAGAAACGGATAAAAATACAGAGAGAGAGAGAGAGAGAGAGAGAGAGAGAGAGAGAGAGAGAGAGAGAGAGAGAGAGAGAGAGAGAAAGAGAGAGATTTTCTTTTGACAAGAAGAAATTACAAAATAAATATTAATAATAATAATAATAATAATAATAATAATAATAATACAAAATATTTTACATAGATGCGCATACGCATGAATACTCGAAAAATAAAAATCGAAAAATAAAATCTAGCACAAAATATATTAAGTAAAGAAACGAGTAGAGCAGAAAATTGTTTATGTAACGTGTCGTCGCTACGCAATGTAATTTCATTTATTTATACTATTTAATTTCTTGCACCGGTCGGTTATTTATTTTCCTTTTCACTTCGTCTAGCAGTTATGGTGGTTGGTTGGTTGGTCGGTCGAATGGGAAAGAAAAAACAGATATTAATAAAAATAAAAAAAATAAAAAAAAATAAAATGAAATAAATAAAAGAGAAAAATACAAAAATAGAAAGGAAAAAATACAAAAAGGAAAAAGAAGAAAAACACACAAAAGAAGAGAAAACAGCGAAACAAATTTATACCATGTCGAGTAATCAGATTCCATAGCGAATGTGGTGGAAGTATCGCGAGTGATATAGACCGCTGACTTTCCCGTAAATCATCGATGTCATACTTTATAGTTCCCATTAATTATAAACAAAAAACAGAGGATGTAACTCTCATGTTTACCGATTAATCTATATCCCTGAATACATAACAAATTATGAACTATGCGTTTACAGCAATTAAGAATTATTATTATTTATTAAGTATCTTAAAACCAGAAAAAAGAAAAAAAGATGATGTAGCCTTTATAAACAGAGTATTGTCTCATTAATTCATACGCTGAATGTATGTAATATATATCATATTTTAACGCATCGAAATTATTTTCATACACATATGCACACATACACATACATGAAAAGAGAAAGAGAAAGAATGAAAAAGAGAAAAACAATAAGGGAGGAAGGTAAGACTCGTTACCTTGACTACGTCACGCAATATATGAATAATAAATATATTATTGCATTAAAGGGTGTTACTGGATAAGAGAATATAGGTTGAGTTGGTACAGTCTAATCTCAAGATACCTCGTTTAGCCTGGTACACACGCATACTCATATACACACATTCTCTCTCTCTCATTCTCTCTCTCTCTGAGTAATAGCAGAGTTACTTTGAGTTAGATTAGACGGAACATATAGATGCGAACGAGTTTCTATGTCCTTAGTGAATCATTTGTCTAAGCTTCTCTAAACTCTGGAATTTCTTGCGATCGTATACGCACAAACTCCTATTATTTCCTCCTACTCTCCCTCTCTCTTACTCACTCCCTCTTATTTCAGATAAACTGTCACAGAAAGACAGACATACATACATACATCTACATATGTATAACTGTATACACGTACATATAGACACTTATACGTATACATAGTTTATCCTACTCTATTTATTCAATGCTAATTTCAATCTCTCCTTCCCCACGGAATATACAATTTCCATTTCATCTATTTTCTCTCTCTCTCTCTCTCTCTCTCTCTCTCTCTTTCTTTCATTCCATAATGTTATTCAAATTCATCCAATAAAATTATGTAGGTACATGTCGTAAGTTCCATGCATACATATGTATTCTATGATTAGTATTAACTATATATATATATATTTGTTGTTTTGCTAATCAATCCTTTGAGACAGGAACAAGGAAGTCTTGTTTACTTGATGGATTTAAATTACACCGGACATATTGAGAATCATTTATGTCATTACTTTCATGATTATGGAAAGAACAAGATGAATATATAATATAATTCTTGTTCATTTGAATCATTGTTTCGTTTTATCAAATATAATTTCTCATTATCTCAACATATATTTTCTATTCAAATTGATTGACATTATTAACTTATAAATAGGTGCAGTAAATTTATAAATAATGCAGTGAAGTTCTAATACAAAACGCTAATATACCTTTTTGAAAAATTCATAAATAAATAATTACATCTACTTTAACGAACATAACATATAGAAAAACCAAACGAATAAAAAAATAAAGAGAAAAAGATTATGCTATTAATCGTGCAAAAAATATCGGAAGAGTGAATACAAAAGAGTAAAGAAAAGAACAAAGAAAATAATAATAATAATAGTAAAAAAATAAAAAACGAAAAAAAAAGAGTATCAAAAAGAAGTACGTATGTTCGTTCGTTTTTATTCCCTAAACTTTTTCTATCCCTCTCTTTCTCCATTTCTCTATCTTTTTCTTTCACTTGATGTTACAACAAACTTTTTCAATTAGAAATTTTCACAGAAGTCATTGGAACTTGACTACGTTTCTCTCTTCGATAAGGTCGCGTTAAGAGAGATAGAGATACAGGAAGATAGATAGATAGATAGATAGAGAGAGAGAGAGAGAGAGAGAGAGAGAGACAGACAGAAAGAGAGAGACAGAAAGACCGAGATAGAGACAAAGATAGAGATAGAGATAGAGATAGAGACAAAGATAGAGATAGAGATAGAGATAGAGACAGAGATAGAGATAGACAGATGTAAAGGTACAGACAGAGAGAGAGAGAGAG
>NC_057695.1:4747610-4797610 GCF_014466175.1 Vespula pensylvanica
AGAGAGAGAGAGAGAGAGAGCGATTGGTATTAACTTCCGTCGTGCTCGTAGATAGGTCGAATCTCTATTGTGAATGACTTAGGTTCGTAGTTGAAACTGTAAAGGTACTACACAAGCACGTCCATATAAACTCTGTTACTGTAATCTAAACGTCTCTATAGTGTATGTGTAGTATCCATAGATCGTTATAATACTCTTATGGGTTCACTCATACGTACATAGGTCGATTGCACTTCATAGACTTTGACCAACATACCACGTATCCAGAATCTATTCCTTTGATATTATCCAATCTGCATATAGTATATATCTATGTATGTACGTATGACGTTCAACCCTAAATGGTATAAATATATATTTGTGTATATGTGTATGTGTGTATACTTCAGGAATGTACATATAAATGTTTGTTTGAAAACAATTATTGATTTAATTATTTCGATCGATTAATTTCTTTTACGAATTTTTGTATTGACTAATTTATTATCATATCCGAATTAGAATAGTTACATGGTTTTTTTTTTATTTATATATAATTGTAATGTCAATTTTTATAATAAAAATTATTACTATTATTGATTTGTTTATTAAAAAAAATAACTAACAAAATGAAACTCCCATAAAAATCTCACTAATGTTTTTTTCATTTAAAGATCTTCTCGTTAAAAATACATACGTATATATATAATACGTATATACTGTAAATAATACATATAAACATATGTACATACATATATAAAATATAATTTTCATATTCTATCTCCATTTTTTATACATTAATTTTTTTCTCTAAAATAATAAACAAAATAAAATTTCTCCCTACCGACCCTTATTCTCCATCCCCTTTCAATAATTTCATAGTTTAGATTTTCAACGCTCGAACACATCTTATGTATATTTCAGATCAAAATATAATCTTCTAGTTCGATCGAAGCTACTTCCGATTTGTGGATTCCATGCAGTTACTATGTACAAAGGAGACCGGAAGTCGAAGCACCTAGCACCCAACGATTAACCGCTATTCGGTCGCCGTTCTATCGGGCTTTCATCGACCCTCGCCACGCGACGCTTCCTACATTTTGGTTTTCCCCATTAATCCTAATTGACCAATCGCCACGACCGAATACCAATTACCTATTGCTATGGTACGGCTTCTCATTCAAAGAGAAAGAGAAAGAGAGAGAGGGAGAGACAGATAGATAGAGAGAAAGAGAAAGAGACAGAGAGAGAGAAACAGAGAGAGAGAGAGAGAGAGAGAGAGAGAGAGAGAGAGAGAGAAAGAGATAAAACGTGAAAGAGTAGGGTGAATTGTGGGAGGGAGAGAGAAGAGAAAGACAGAGAGAAAGAGAGAGAAAGACAGATACGGAAATTACTTACTGTTGAAAAAGTCCTAGGGAAAGGGAGACTCTCATTTAATTTGCTTTCGATGTTACGATCGTTCTTACACTCTTACAAGGATTCGCAATAAAGGATTTCATTTGAGACGATAAAATGAAGACGATGCTGAGGAACTATAATAGGAAAGGTCTCTGTCTTTCTCTTCCTTAAATTTAGAAATCGAGAATTAGAAACAGAAGAAGAAAGAATTATTTATTTGTTTAATATAAAAATAAAATTGATGAATAACTTAATTTATTTATTTATTATGTAATAATAATAAAATTTCTTTTTCTGTTTCTGTCTCTGAGAGCGAGAATGATTGATAATACAATTGAACATATATAACGTATAAGCTAAATAATTCTAAATAAATAATATGCGTATTGTAAAATGATACAAATGTATTAAGCTTCGAATTGAATTGCTTTCATTAACTTATTAAATGTTTAAAACAATACATAATTTAAAGTGAAGAGAAATTGAAATATTCATAAGAATAATTATTTATCTATATTGTATATCGAATAAAATAACATAAAAATGATACAGAGAAAAAAGACTATATGAGCACGTGTATGTATGTATGTGGTTCTCTTTCATATATTCGTTTTATTCGTGATTGAGAACTCTTGTCTCTGAACAAAAGTGAGAGAAACAAAATGAATCGATCGGTCTGATGAAATATTGTCACTGAAAGGTCATTGACCTTAGATTGTACTAATCTAAGAAAATTTAGATTAAAAAAAAAGAAAGAAAAGAAAAAATAAAAACCAGAAAAAAGAAATTTGACAATTTTATTATCCCTCTATTTTTTTCTTATATTTTAATAAAAATAAATTATTACTCTTATCGAATATATAATACAAAACATGAACGATTTTATATTATTTTTTATTATTTAATTATTCTTATATACATACGTACATGAATGCATATATATTTTATCATTTAAAAATTTTATATTTATTTTTTATTTATTTCACAAACATATACACATACACACATATTTTATATTTTATATATATTTAATAAAACTAATGGATCTGTGTTCGTCTAAAAAAATTAAATAAAAAATATCTCTAATTTTCTAAACAAACATTCTTGGAATGATTTCGTTACGATGGATAAATCCACGAAGATTTATTTCAACTGATTATTCCAAATTAAATAGAGTACACGTTGAAATATAGAAACGAAAAAAGCTTTTGGATTAATTTTTATTCATATCGGAAGGAAGCATTTACTTAGAAGTTTCCTAAGTAAAAGGTAATACTTCTTTTTATTCATACCGCACATTATGAGAAACAGCCACTATACATACATACATACATACATACATACATACATATATATACATACATACATATATACATATATATAAATACCTATATATGTATATATATATATACATATATATATATAGAACTAACCTACTCTCTTGACCCAGATCTCTTCTTATTCAATGTCGGAAATCATTTGGTCGAGAAGCAGCAACCTTTTCGTACGTCTCGCATGCACTCTCACCATATTTTTCATCTTATTCATGGTCCATCTTTTTCTCATTCAACTCACAACAAAATCTCGACCAAGTTACGTTTCAACATTCACTTCACCTCTTGCGAGTATTATTTTATTTATTTTTTCGTTTTTTATTTATAATAAATTTTTGTCATTGTTATCAACTCATTGAGTTATGTTCTTATAAGTAAATGTTAAGAGGAAATCTTTTAGTATGCTTATTTTTTCATAAATAATTTTTTTTATACTGAAGAAAATTCAAAATCGATTTCACACGTTGTTCGATGAAATGATCTATTTTAATTATACTATTGCAAAAATCAATCCGGATTATTTTTCATATAACAATTACATATACATATATATAAAATTAAATTAAATCATGTCAATGAGTATGCAAAAATGTATATCTTAATTTTCTAATACTACAAATGATTAAAGACATTTAATATCTCTCGGATTTCAAACTAAACTATACCAATCCGACGATTTTGTTTTTTTTTTAATTAGAAATTAGTTCATCATGATACTATCGAAATACATGAATTTTTGAAAACAATCATCAAAACTACAAATGATAATCAACAACCTGTTCTACATCAACTTTCACATTGAATTAAACAAATCCGACAAAGTTAAATATACTTATTGTCGGATCAGAGAAATTAGTCCATCTGTGACATATATCATTTATTTATTTCAAATACATACACACACACATACACATATCCAATAAAGTAAAAGAGAGATGAAAAGAGAGAGAGAGAGAGAGAGAGAGAGAGAAAGGAAGAGAAAACCTCTTGAACAAGAAGTAATTTTCATGGTACAACGTACTATACTTTACAAACTATCTCTTGTGAGATAATCGTCGAGTATACCGAATAGATTAACGTATCGTTGCTCGACGAGAAGTAGCAGAGAATCAAAGAGAAAGAGAAGCAAAGATAGATAGAGATAGAGATAGAGAGAAAGAGAGAGAGAGAGAGAGAGAGAGAGAGAGAGAGAGAGAGAGAGAGAGAAAGGACTAAAAGGACGACAACAAAGATGGACTTCGAATAGTTTCGAACTATGTACGTCGATGTGGTATGCTTCGATATATATATATATACTTACAACAAAAAGACTACTCTTAGTCCTTTCATCCAATATCTCTCTCTCTCTCTCTCTCTTTCTCTTTCTATATATCTATCTATCCATTTCTCTCTAAAGTCTCTTCTTATACATCGAGATAGGGTGAATATCAGCGACGTCGAGAATGCAGATAGTTTCCTCTTAGCAGACTAACCTTCGTGTCCAAGTTTAACGTTTAGCTTTCTCCTTCTCTCTCTCTCTCTCTCTCTCTCTTTATACATAGGTGTGTAAATGTGTATAGATGTGTAAATGTGTAGGTGTGTATCGAGGGTGGTACTCAGTTTACGTCGACCGTAGTTCCAACAACGTACAGTGATCGACTAATTGGAACGTCGCTTTACCGATGCCATACGGACGTCACCAAAACTAAAAGACAGACCATTCAAACTCCAAATCTGTTAGGTTCCCTTGTGATAAAGACGCTAACTATTAATTGTTCTCGTCTGGATCTATATATTTGAGACGTGACAAATTTTATTGTATTCATTTTATTCGATTTGTCCTATTTCCTATCATATATATGTGTATGTGTATAAATGAATGTATTTATGATGTGCGTATGTATATTATATATGTATATAATTAATGATTATAATTAAAAAGCATAAAAATGTTTCGATGAAAGTATTTTATAAGAATTTCTGTTTCACCCGTTATATCCACATAAGTATATGTGTGTGTGTGTGTGTGTGTGTGTGTGTATATCGAAGAGATCGTCGATAGCTATGGGAAATACGAGAGGACGTGCAATTTCCAATTCTATCGTTCCAGCATCGACTTCTTGCCTCTTTTCCATTAACGATGGCTAACGTTTGCTTTCGTAGCACGCTTCTTCCTGCTTAACCACAAATTCTTTACGAATTTCTTTTCTTTTATCTATCATCATAAATAAACATTCTAGGATTAACAAAAAATAATGCCTTAATTATATTACGCAAATTCCTCGAATGCGTAATTAATTCGATTTCTATATATATATATACAGGGGGAGAGAGAGAGAGAGAGAGAGAGAGAGAGAGAGAATAGGGTATAACTACGCTGAACGATATATTTAAATTTTAATGGGAAAATATTTTTTCATGAAAGAACTTCATTTTACTTTCCTGTTTTTTGCTTTTTACCTTTTCATTTTTATTGGTGAAAAAAATCTAACGTGATATGTTTAATAATTTTACTTAATTAATTGTAAAAAACGTAATCGAAAAGAAAAATAACATTTTTTATTTATACGTTACGTTGATCTGTTTTCATCTACCTTTGTATGTACCTTTCTATAATGTTAATTAAAAGATCTAATTTGTATCCTTATAAAGATATGTGCTAGGCTTACTGAAATATTATGCCTGAATTATAAATATCTAATTAATTCTATTTATGTATACACATTTATGTAGAATATAACCATTATCGTTACGATGCATTTAATGAGAAAAATACTTTTTCCTGTAAAATAATCCGCCTCTTTTTTTCTCTTTTTTTTCTAAACTAAAGAAAGAAAAAAAAAGGAAAATATAATAATGATAAGAATGATTTAAAAGTCAGAAAGAAAAGATTAAATTCCAAAGTAGGCAAAAAGTAAATGTAAGAAAAAGACAATAAATCAGCCAAGGATACTAACCCATATGAAATACGAAATGATAGTTAATTTATTCCAATCCGAATTTATAATCGATAATAATATATCGTACCAATTGGCTCGTTAATAACGCTCGATGTAACAGCATACCTTGCGAATCCTTTACCTTTTTCTCCCTTCCACCCTCTTTCTCTCTCTCTCTCTATCTCTTTCTAACTCGGAAGGTAACATACGATAATGGTATATCGTAAATTTAGATACCACCACTGGATTCAACCTTCTACATTGCCTAAAGGAAGAGCAAACTAAAGCTTCATGTGGATAAGTTGCACGAGTAGCTCTTCGACGTTCCCGTCTCTTTAAGTCTCTCTCTCTCTCTCTCTCTCTCTCTCTCTCTCTATCTTTCTCTCTTTGTCTGTTTCTCTCTCTTCCTCCTACTTCTTCTTCCTCTACTTCTTCTATTTTTTCACGCTCTCGAGACATGGCTGGATTGCTACTAGACGAATCTATTTTTATATATATATATATATATATTATGTGTGTGTGTATGTGTGTGTTGTGTGTGTATGTATAAACACGTAATCTCTCGTTTTTATTTTCTTCATCACTTTATTTAGTTCTTCTCTTTTCTTTTTTCTTCTTTATGTTTGTCTTTAATTTGTCCTTCTTAACGACTTATAATGTACTAAGATTTTAATCAATATTTAATACGTATTAGTTTATATTTTCTTTTTTTCTTCCGTTTGCTATGAAATTTGACGAGAATATGTAATATATACGTATATTAAAGTAATATAAATCGTACATTAAGGCGGTATATATCTATTATTATATCTATCTTATATCTTAGAAAATCGAATGTCGACGAATTAAAATAATCTAACTTGAAATATTCCTAAACATTATATACATAATCTTTTTCAAATTTAAAATAGATATCAATATCTAGTTCAAATCAATCAACGAAATAATATGTAACATATCATAAGGTTAATATTCCAAATAATATATCGTAGTATAACTATTGTATCGATTATAACAATTTTAGCCAGTAAAAGAGAACGAAGACAATTAAAAAAAAAAAAAACACTTTTAACTAAATTTTTTGAAAGCTATTTCATGTCAAATTCTTATTAAAGTTAGAATTTTTGATAGCTAGGTTCGTTCTCATTCACTTTCTAAGAAAACGAGAGTAAGAGACGGTTCTCTTCTAACAAGAACAATGTGTATATACATATACATTTTTCTAATATATATATATATATATATATATATATATATATATATATGTACGCATGTGTATATGTATATATGTATGTATGTATGTATGTATACGTACCTGCAAAAAAGAAGCAGAAGAATACGAGGGCTTGAAAATTTTAGAAAAGAAAATCGAAAAATATGAGTAAACGTGTAGAGCGTCTTAACCGTGAGACGTTTCGCAAATGACTGATGTGCGTTTCTTCAAGGCAAAAGCTGTATTTATTATCAAAACATTCGTTTTTACGATAAGTCGGCTCTTTCGATCTCTGACTATTTGTTTCATCAATGTCAAACAACCTTGAATAATTTATACGTCTCTCTATTTCTCTTTCAGTATATACATACATCATACATACATTTGTTTTTGTTGTTCGTTTCGTTTTTCTATATCTTTTCTTATCGAGAGAATCATTTATTCCTTCGTCTTACTTCGTTATTTATTTATCTAGCGTATATATTTGTATTTATGTACGAACGTGCGTTAATATTTTCCAGATAATATTTTATGTGTTAATTTTATGAAATATTGTATGTAAAGAAACGAAAATGAAAAGAACCTATTAATATAATAATATAGTAGTATCATGTATACTACTATATTATATATATATATATATATATATATATATTAGGTATATATACTATGCAAATAATATGTTATATAAATACTTGATATGCAATATAATACTTGAATAAATACACACACACATATACACATTACATGTATCACAAATATAATTGTTGATTTATAAAAATAAATTATAAAATGGATGAATTAAAAAATGAGTATTTATTTCAGAAACCTATTTTTTTTTTGTTTTAAATCCAATAAATGTTGCTATTCTCTCTCTTTCTCTCTTCTTTTTTTCCTTTTTTATTTATTGTCTCCAACAACTTTTTCTCTCTATCGTGAACAATCTAAAAGAGACGAGGAAATTTAGTGAGCACGCGCTTTTTAAACGTTAGTGCTGGTTCGTTAGAGCGTCGAATTATTGCGGCTCGAAGACCATCCGTAAGGTAACTTTTCGTCGAGTTAATGGCGCAAAAGAACATAACGTCCTACGACGTCTTTCGATGTTAAAAGCGACCAACATAATTACTTACGTATTTTCCTTGTCCACGCTCTCTATCTCTTTCTCACTCTCTTCTCTTTCTCTTTCTCTCTTTCTCTTTCACTCTCACTCTTACTCTTACTCTTTCTCTTTCTTTTTTTGATTAATGATATCTACAAAGTACTAGCATACTCGGATTATGCATCGTTACGTTTCGCTTATTCATATTAATAATTAACGAATACTTGACAAAAATAGATCATCTTTTTTCGAATTAACGAAATTAAAGATTAACTTATAATTTTATTAGCTCGTTAAAATTATATCACGTCTGTCTTGTATGTGTTTCTTCACGATTATTTTATTTTATTTTATTTTTATTTTTTTAATTAATCATCTCATTATTAATCGTTATTAATAATCTTATGTTCCTTTTATATATTTATATAAGAAAGAGAGTGATCGAGATTTCTTTTTTTTTTTTTAAGCATACGACTTATTTCGAATCATCGGTATTATTCATTTTTTTCTCCCTATTTTTTCCCTATTTTTCTGACACGAACAATAACGTGAACGTCTACATGCGCGCGTGTCGATGCGAGAAAAACGAGGATTAAATTCGATGAATTTTTATGGAGAGGGTATGAGGAGGGGAATGGATGACCATCGTTAAACGTAGTACGTACTACTGTACTGCGTCTGCACTGGAATTCGTATTTTCTCGTTAAAACGATTTCTCTTTACGTCGTAGATGGCGTGGGGCAAGAAACTCCGTAAAAAAGAAAAACAAGAATGAATAAATAAATAAATAAAATCTAAGAAAAAACGTGAAAAAAAAAATATATATATATATACATACATATACATATACATATACATATATATATATATATATATATATATATATAAAATTTCACCATACAGCGAACTCTCATCAGGACGAAAATTAAAAAAGGGGAAAATTTTTCTCGTGATTTTAAAGCGAACACTCAAACGATCCCTTACCATATATTTTTTATTATTTTATATAAACCCACGAAAAGAGACAGAAAAGGAAAAAATAAATATCGAGAAAGAGATAGACTAATAAACGTGTATTCAACATTATATTCGAATGTTTTTGATGAAGTTATTTCGAAAGAAATTCTTATTCGAATGTATATGCGTACGTTCGTATATTTTTCAATCGAGTAAAAATTTTCGACAATTTTCAACAAATTAAGTAGCAGAAAAGAGTAGTAGCAGCAGAGGAAATATTTTTTCTATTTTACATTCGTACGTGTACATATGTATAATAATTTAATTTAATTACTAGATACTTTAAACATTTTCAATAAAAAGAAGAAAATACTGTAGTTTATTTATATATAAAGTATCAATAAAATAAATGAAAAAGAAGAAAAATTCCGATGTATCTATTGTCCAAACTAATAACTAAAAATAATTGAAATGTAATGAGACACCGGGTATATTGTAAATAGCCGGTAATTAAGTCTACTCGTTCAGAAAGTTTCGTTAATCGTCTTCGTGCGGATCAATTCGAAAATGGGAAAAAGTTCCGGGCAGAAAATCGGTCGTAATCTTTTCTCTTCATCTCCTCATTTTTCTTCTTTTTTTCTTTTTTTATTCTTTTTTCTCTCTCTTTCTTCTATCTCTTTTTCTTTTTCTTTCTTTCTCTTTTTTTCCTCGTCGTAGTCGTCCTCGTCCTCGTCCTCGTCCTCGTCCTCGTCGTCGTCCTCGTCGTCGTTCCCGTTCGAATGGAAAAATATCGACGTGAAACTTTTACACGTTGGCTGATCTCCTACCTAATTGAATTTCTTCGAAGGAAAGAAACGGTGTTAGTCGATACTTATGCTCGACTCTATCTCGATAGAAACTTCGTTACTGACCAAAAGATAAAGAGAAAGAAGAGATAGGTACTGTATAAATACACACACACACACACACACACACACACATGTATATATATATATATTCTTTAACTAACTTTTACGTGATCATTGGAATTATATATTTATATTAATACTTGAAAAACTATATTTTTATATATTCTTATTATATATTTCATATATTTTGTATATATTGAAAATTAATCTTATAATAAATATACGTACATATATGTATATTTAGAATTAGGATATTGTAATAAAATAATGTATATAATAAGACTATATATAAAATTATAATATAACTATAATATATATCTGTATACTGTATATATTTAGTCAGAATAAATCATAAGAAATGATTCAAGTTAACAATTAAATACTTTAGGGAGTATTTACAATGAAAGATTGATTAAATGTACAATTTTAATTGTCAGCAGAGGAGTTTATTAAAGATTTATTTTTTCATTATTCTTTTTCTTTTGTTAAATAAAAAGAAATATTAACTTTCATGAATCGTGCGACATTCTCTTTCTTTCTCTTTCTTTCTCTATTACCCTATATATTTATGTGTGTGAGGGTGGAGAAAAAAAGGACGGATTATATCTATTGTATTCTCTAGAGAGAGATAGAGATGGAGAGGGAGAGAGAGGGAAAGAATTATATCCCTCACAGCTGATCCACTATATTAAAGGCTAAAGAAATATGATTTATATTGTGTATTGTGGCTAGATAACAAAAGAAAGGTATATTGATAAGATAATATATTGTATCATATATAACAGTTCGAATATCAAAGTTACCTATATTCTTAATTTATTTATTTATTCTTTCTTTTCTTTTAATAACTTCTTTTAATAAATTAATCAATTCAGAATTTAATAATTTTTTCAGATGTATTTTCTTTTTATCTTAATATAAATCTTAATATAAATATTATTAATTAAATAAAAATAATTAATAAGTAATGTTTCATTAAATTTTTTTTTCTTAATTTCGTAATTGTTATCATGATATTATGATAGATTAGTAAAGATTAATAAATATTATACCAATAAATATACATGTGTATTTATATACACACACACACACACACACATATATATATATAATGAATTTTATTAATTTTTTTTATTTGCTTGTTATATATGATACTTATATCGATTGAGTTAATACGATGATACGAATTAATAATAATTAAGTGAAATAAAATTTTGAAAATATACATAACATATATATACATATATATATATATATATATGTATGCATATGTACATATGTGTTTGTATAGAAAGGTATTTCCTATTGTAGGTATGGAATAATTGGAACAAAGGCGTTCAAAGTCTCTCGCAATTCTGCATTTATCGGTGTATATCATCTCCTACGCTCACGGATGAATAAAAACGCGATTCTCTCGATATTCGTCGAGCTTTCAAGCAATAATAGAAGCTTGCGATACCTTTGAAATCTATGGGTTTGAGAATTCCAAAGTAAGTCTGTGATTTCCATAAAACTAAATTCAAACTTTTAGTTTTATCTTTCGATTTTTCTTTCTCCTTTTCTCATTTTTTAGTTCTCTTTCCATCATTTTTTCTTTTCTTTTTTTTTTTTTAATTAATCAATTCACTTACCACTTACATTGATTCGAATATTTGTAAAAGTTTAAGAGACAAGTTAATTTTTGATAAAACAAGTAGAAAAGAAGAAAAGAAAATTGCAGATTAATTATCGAACTCAAATTTTGAATATACAAATTCGAAGTGAGAATATATAAATTTTATTAAGGTTTAAAAAAGAAAAATAATAATAATAATAATAATAATAAACCAAGAAAATAATTTAAATATGTATATTTTCACTTAAAATATGTTAGTTGATATACATATGTAGATATTTATAATCTGACCATTAACTCGGGCTTAGAATTTTCTATAGAGAATAGGTACCTACCAAATTTGAACATACATTAGCGAACGAGTTCCAAAAGTAACTTTTCGAGAAATCCCCCATAGGATTTAACAAACTCAAAATACATACTATCGTACGATATGTAACGACTTTCGACCAACCAATTATATACATACATACATACGTACACACACACACACACATATATATATATAGATACATTTAATATGTATATATAATATATATATATGTATATATATTCAAGTAAAGATTCACGCTTGCCACACATTAACTTTCAAAAGAGAGACTAACCTTCGCTTGCCAAAACTTCTTCTTCTCTACCTTCGATACGATCGCTTTTCTAACCCTTCCAACCAACCTTCTCCCTCCTCCCGTATTCTATTCAAACAAAGGATTTGCCAAAGCTTGTATACATACAGTGTGCCCTATTTAAGATTGAATAGCTAGTGTAAATATTTCCTTTCGATCAAATAGCATTCAAAAATGTTATAGAATAAAATATTTGTTTTGTTTATAAATAAATAAATATATATATGTATATGTATGTATATATATATATAGAGATTTTAGAAGATTAATTAAAAACAATTATTATTATATTATTTAGTTATTTTTACATTATTTTATTACTTTGTTCTTAGATTTATTTAATCATAATTATAATTTAATTATAATTTATAACTTTTTTCTTGAAATTTCATAACAGTTATTATCAATTATTATCACTTATTTATTTTACTTTTTTATTAAATTATAGAGTTGTTTGTTAATATAATATTTTTTATTTACAATATTCAATCAAATAGAATTAAAAATTCGATAGGAAAATAGAAACTAGATAACATTTATTTATATTACATCAATCGATCAAATTCTAACTTAATATATAAATAAAAAGAACTGTAAAAGAAGAGGAAAAAATAAGCAATGAATTAAATAATCTATTGTAAGTGAACGAACACATACATAAATAAATGCACGGATGAGACTTACGATGAATTCTAATCGAATGCTCAATTCTCTTTCGACGAACCTAATCTCCTCAAATCCCTAACGTCGATACTCGTGAATGAATTAAGCGACAAGAACAGAACTGGCGAGGAATGAATGAATAGATGAGGGAGAAAGAGACAAATAGAGATAGATACATAGAGAAAGAGAGAGAGAAAGAGAGAGAGAGAGAGAGAGATGACAAGGATGGATGAGTGGAACTATTCGTGTATTTGACGTTTCGAGTTTCTGTTGAGATTCGAAGATCTTTGTCGTGATTTTATCAGGGTCGATAAATAGACAAACTCCTTTCACGTTGATGTAATCCATCGTAAAACCGTACAAAAACTATTCAAAGTGTTTTAAAGAACATACAGTATCGATAACAAAATGAAAAGATAATATTGGGTAATAATATAAATTTAAATTGTTTAGTTATTTATCCAGTTAATTACTAATAACGAAATAAATTTTGTTCTAAATAAAAATATGTTCTATAACAAAATAAAGTAATAAAATAATGTTATATTCTAATCTGATAAAATATATATTTTTATGAAATAATATTTACTATTGTATACAAGATAAAAGAGAAATATAAAGAAGGAGAAAGAGTATAAATGAATACTTAGATATAAAAAGAGATTAAAATGCATTAAATAAAATAATGCATTTATAGAATTCAATATAAAGTAAAAATAATAATAATAGTAACAATAATATTATAAACTGAAGCAATAGTAATAATAATAATAATTATTATTATTATTATTTATAATTATAATAAATACAATTATTATTTTACTTTCATTTCGATTAAATTATCTTAATTTGAAAGACCGTCTTATTCAAACAGTACTAGAGTTGTATTGAGATAGATACATTCAGATAAAGTCAAGAATCTCTGGAACTATCGCTGAATTTCAAATGGTCGTTAGCTTCCCTCTTATTTACGGATAGAAAAGATAAAAGATGTGGAAAAAGATGCAAATCCGAGAAAAGGACGATGCAATATGCCTCGAGAATCCTGAGAACGCGAATACGACGACGAAGACGACGACGACGACGACGACGACGATGACGACGACAACGACGACGACGATGACGACGACGACGACAACGAAAACTTATAAACTTGGAAAAAGTTTATAAGCCCTCTGGGAGATTATTACTCTCTCTTTCTCTCACACACACTCTTTCTCTCTCTCTCTCTCTCTCTCTATATATATATTTCTCTTGTCGACAGTGTCCATCGTGATTTCAACGGAACAGATTCTTCTATTGATTTAAACGACTTTTTTAAATGGGGTTATTCCTTTTCTCGATTCGCGTTATTAAATTTTTTTGTATAACATTCTCCTTTTATTTTTTTTAAACGCGTCAACATTAGAAAACGATATTCGATTTATCCTACGTGATTTCAATGTACATGAAGTATATAATGATCATCGTCGTATTATATTCCCTCCTTTTTGGATTAATGATACAAGAAAATAAATAGAAATAAATCATTTATAGAAACAATATAATATTAGAATAATGTATCAGACAAAAAAATGATACAAATAAAATATAAATAAATAAATAAATATCTGAATGAATGAATGAATGAATGAACGAATGAAAAAAATTAAAATGTATGAAAATAAAATAATCCTATTATAAAAATTAGAATCGAATTATCTCAGTTGAATTATTAAGAATCGGTATACTCGAATGTCGGCTGATTATCGAACGATTTTCGACTTACGTGGCTTTCTATTCGAGCACGTTCGAAGTCACGAAGGAAGAGGAGAGAGCTTCCACCCGATTTGCCGCGTTTACATCGTGCACTTTGGCTTTGCATCTTGGCAACGAATCGGTCTACCTCAGCGAATATCCGTATCGGGAACGCGTTCTGGTTTCGATCTAAAAGAAATTCGCGCGAAGTTGAACTTTCTTTAAGCTTATCTCTTCGCCTTCAACACCCATATCTCGGAGCATCGAAGAAATTTTTATTTTCCTTTTTTCTTTCTTTCTTTCTTTCTTTCTTTCTTCTCCGTCTCCCTTTCGTTTTTTTTTCTTCTGATTCCCTCCTTCCCACCCACCGGTAATTCGACTCGGTATTTCACTGTATAGAGAATAACCTTCGTCCCCTCCCACCGCCACATCGTCGTCGTCGTTGACGACGACGACGACGACGACGACGACGACGTAGACGCGACGTTGATGTCGACGGGAAATTGCAATCACGTTCTTCAATTCCGCTTTCTCTCGGGACGAGCTCTCGAACGACGAAGTTCCTTTAAAAATACACGATGTATCCTACGAAATTCGTCCTGGTACATATATAGGTGTATCACTCGCGTTAAAAGTGAATTGTATGTACGTCTTTCTTTATAAATTCTTTTTTTCTAAATTCCTTTTTCTTTAACTATTTATAATCCATTAGTTTTACGTTACTCTCAGTTGAGTTATTTATTGTTACCATTATTATTATTATTATTATTATTATTATTATTATTATTTTCTTTTTTTTTATTGAAATTATTTTAAAAGATTATTTCACAAAATAATCGAGAAATTCAAGGAATGAATGAATGAAGGAATGAATGAATGAACGAATGCATGAATGAATTAAATGAACACGATGAGTTTAACGAATTCCTTAAGGAATTTAAATTAGTTAAAATTATTTATTTATTTATTGATTTTTTAAAATTCTTTTTAATTTCTTTCCTCCAAATCGATTTTTTTTTGAAATAGAATTTATATACATAATATACGTTAATTGCGGTATAGTATAATATAGTTTATTTTTGGAATACATTAGTAGTATGAATTAACTGAACGAATTAATTGTGTAAATTAAATTTTAATGAATGAAATGAATCGAATGATTTTAATGAATCAAATCGAATGAATTTAACGAAACGAATCGAATGAACGGAATGAATAAATTTTATGAACGAGAAGAATGAATACCGTAAAGCCGAAATAGTACGCCCAAAAGATTTATTCAATTCATTCCCTTTATTCGATTGATACATCAATTAACTAATTAATTAATTAATTTTATGAATAAGATGAATGAATAGATATGATATTCGTTTGGAATTTATCGATGTATGAATTAAAGGAATTCATCGAATTGACGAATTTCATGAATTTAACGAATTAATACTATCTGGATACATATGAAACTCATTGAAATTCATCGATGAATGAATTTAATGAATTTATTGACGTATTTCGTGAATTAGACGAATGAATAGACATGTCAATCTTAGTTAACATCTATTGAAATGCATCAATTGAAGAACCGAATAATTTTCATGAATTAGACCAGTAAATAATATGTGAACGCAAATGAAATTTATCGAAATTTATTAATTAATGAATTGAACGAATTACCAGAAAGTATACATTAACCAACTTAATGAATTTAAATAAAAATAAGAATTGATCAAATTCATGGATGAATTTTATACAACGAATGAAACAATTATAATAAATAAATACACATTGTGAAAATAAAAATGAATTAAATAATTGAGGATTTCGATGAATGGAATAAAACTGATTAACGAATTGAACGAACACGATGATTTTAATGAATTCGTTAATGAATTTCACGAGTGAGACGAATTAAAAGGAACGCTTACGAGTTATATGAAAAATTATCAACGATTTTCTAAAAATAAAAAGAAAAAAGAAAAAAAAACGAAGAAAAGAAAAAAAAAGAAGAGAGTTAAAAAAACGCGAGTTAAGAACGCGTTAACCACCTACGTTGTACTCGACGCGTCCGTATTAAGTGTTAGAGTTCAATGACCACCTTCCCCCCCCCTCCACCCCCAGTTTCTTATCAATTTGTATACGCAAATTGTCACGACGGAAGTTACGATTCTCTTCGGTGTTTTCTTTCTTTTCTTTCATTTTTTTCGACAAAAATCAAAAAAAGCTTTCGTTTCTCGATATCACAACGATCTAACGATCTAATGCATCCATCCTCCTTTCCTAATCTCATTATTTATTTGTCTTTAATTTTTCTTTTTCTTTTATTTTTGGTTTTCTATATCTTTATTTTACCTTTCCTTATCTTCTTATAATACGGAAGTCCCAAGATGAAATTCTTCAATTTCTTCAATTTTCTTTTTTTCCTTTCCCTTTCACATACCAAACTAATTTTTCTTCTTAATCGCTGATATTCGGGAACCGTCGTATAGAAATTAAACTTATATCTTCTATCTTCGAAACCTCAATCTTGAAATATAACTTTCGATCACAACAGATTGTATTCACACGCGAAATTATTCACTGTCTATCAACGATGATAACGAATCAAAAATCCTCGAATTTATCGTAACTAAACGTGAACTTATTAAACACGAAGATCCTTTTCTTCAATACGACGATCCAAAATAGAAATATATGTACGTACGTATACACATACACATATATACATATACAGATAAAAAAAAATATATATATCAAAACCGACAAAGAAAGAAAAAAGAAAAAAGAAAGAAATCCAACAAATTTCACACAAACTCACACAATAAAATAGAGATCGATCGATCGATCTATAGATCTTCACGTAATTAGTTTCTGATCGGTTCAAACTAAGAGTTAAGAGAGATTAGACATGTGTGTCTATATGTATACCGTGTGTGTGTGTGTGTGTGTGTGTGTGTGTGTATGTGTGTGGTTATGAGAAAGGATAAGAGGAGAGAGACAGAGAGAGAGAGAGAGAGAGAGAGAGAGAGAGAGAGAGAGAGAGAGAGAGAGAGAGAGAGACAGAGAGAGAGAGAAAGAGAGAGAGAGAGAGAGAGAGAAAGAGAGAGAGATGGAAATAGAGGCAGCAGGTGTCTCGTCGTTCGAGAAAGGATCGCGAAAATGGAACTTGCGCGTGGTCAGTACGGCGTCACGGAGCGCACTGAGCGAATATCCATCCACCAACCAACAGCCCCACCCGCTACAAGGAAACTCGACGCCCGGCGTCGCGTAGGATTCATCCCCATCGGTTGCCCGGAGCAACGCCGTCGCGACGCAAGCGTCCCAGACGCAACGACGCTGACCTGGACGAGAAAGACAAAGACAAAGACAAAGATAAAGTTAAAGACAAAGACGAAGAACTTGACGAGGAGAAAAGGAGAAAGATTTTTGACAATATCGAAAATCGATTTTTTTTCATCGATGGACTTAAAGAAATTACCGATTAAATGATATCCAATCGGTTTATTGTTTTTCAAAGAAGAAAAGAAAGAGAAAGAAAGAAAGAAGAAGGATGTCCTTTTCTTGATATGTTACTTTCTTTTCTTTCCTCCTTTTTTTTCTTTTCTTCTGTCTTTTCTTTCTTTTCTTTTTTCTGCTTTTTTGTTATTTAATGAGGAAAAAATTATTTTTTAATGACGATTTCTTAAGGACGAGGACGGCGTTTTTCTTGATTTTGAAGAATATACAGAATAGATTTTTTTGGCGATTCCGACGAAATTTTGAATTATAGAATGGAATGTATTGGTTTTGAAAATTTTTATAATCTTCTTTTGTATTATTTTTTGACAGGAAATAACTCTTTTGGAATATTTTTAACAGGTTCTTTGACGATTTTTAAAAATTGATATCGAGAATCGATTTTTTTCTTCGATTAATTCAAAATTTTGAATCAAAGAGATTTTATTATTTCTGAAAACTTTTCTGTTTTTTTTTTTTTCCTTTTAAATGAGAGAGAAGTGAAAATTATTCAGAATACTTTATGTATATATACATACGTATGTATTGAAATTAATATCGCGTATATGACTCTAATCGATTACTCGAAATTTTTGAATATTCAGACGAAAAGAAAATGTATAGTTTTTGTGTCTATTTTCTTTTTTCTAATTTTTTTCCGTTTATTTTTAGGAAGATTTAATTCCAAAGAATTTCCTTATGTGTCTGTTGTATGTGTATGTGTGTGTGTGTGTGTGTATGTGAATATATGTATATATACCATGTGTCGAATTTAATATCACGAATCTGATCTAATACGATTCCTTAAAATTTTCGTTGCAAAAAGAAAAAAGATCTTTTTCTTTTCGAATATAAAAGAATATGATTAATATGTGATCATCGATAATAAATATAAAACAATGTATAATATTTATTCAAATAATTTCTCGATCATCCATCATCCTATATAAAATCTTTACTAATCTCTACAATTTCAACATGATAACGTGATCGTCATTGGATTTCGTATGATAACATCGTGTGAGTTGTCAATAGGATAATAATACGAGACACGATCATGTTAATCTCGAGGATTGATATATTCCTGGGACGTATCGATCTTTCATATTTCCAAACGAATTCGTTCGAATTCGTTCGTACGAGATAATCGATTTAATTATACGCTTTGCCGAGTCCACTCTTCGAGATGAAATAATTATAATAATAATAACAATGTTATCATATCTATTCAATTTTGATCATACGTAATAACAATCATTCAAAAAATGTTATCGTTAGGAAAAAAGAAATAATCTCTATTTTTCTTTTTTGCAACTGTTATTATGTAAATATGGAAACACAGTCATACGCATAGACATATGGACGCACACATTGTTTAAATTAATTATTTGTAGTATTTGAGTATTTATGAAATTTAATTTAGAAAAAGAAAAAGAAAATAAAATAAATGAAATAGGAGGAAAGAAAAAATTATTACATTTTTAAATAATGCAAAACAATTTGCATAAACATTTATGAATTTTTATGAATTTTTATTAACGATTAAGAACATATGTATTTTAGGAAGCACATTTGTGCATTTAACAATTTACAATCGATGCTCTTTCAATTAATATTTCTAATCATTCTTCTTTTTACTAAATTAAATTTAAATATGATATGATATGCATAGCACGACATACATATATGTATATAAATAAAAAGAGAGAGAGAGAGAGAAAGAGAAAAGGAGTTTCTAACGAAATAGACAAAAATATTCTATCTCAAAAAATTCTAACTAAAAAAAGAAGAAAAAATTAAAAAGAGACTGTATGCGCAAGAAATTAAACAAAGATCAATTTCTCATTAAATCACCGCTGAAATTTTCATTTAATCCGAGGTAACATAAATGTTTGATATTTCGTAGAAACTTACGTTAACTCGATCTAATAGTAAGTAAGTACACAACGAATAGATAGATAAAGATACACACACACACAGGAAGAGAAAAGAGAGAGAGAGAGAGAGAGAGAGAGAGAGAGAGAGAGAGAGAGAGAGAGAGAGACGATCAGTGTCGGTTTTAAAAGCAGAGTTAAGTTACATACCACTGATTACCGATAGTTAGAGATGAGAAAGAGAGATAGACAGACAGATAAACAGACAGAGACAGATAGACAGAGCCAGACAGACAGACAGGGAGAGAGAAAGAGAAAGAGAAAAGGAAGGAGAGACTTGTTCGCAACTCTGTTTGCTTTGTGAAGCCTTAGTTTGCAAGTGACGTAGACCACCGACGTCTTCGGTTGGACAGATGGTTTCTAAGTAAAAAGCAACCGCAACGTGCGCGCCCTATTTACCGTCTACGTCTTTCTGCGGTCTTCGCTCGTGACTACTCGATTTCTATTTCATGAAAGTGGATTGATATTCACCCTCACCACCTCCTTTCCTGCGGTCCGTTTTTCTTACAGTACAAATATTGTTTCGTTCTGTTTCTCTCTTTTTCTTTCTCTCTCTCTTTTTCTCTCTCTGTCTCTCTTTCTATCTATCTCTATCCATATCTCTTTCTTTTTCTTTCACAAACACAAATAGCTTCATAAAAATTAATCATTCATAGTATTTAAGCATTCAATTAAAATTTGAAGCTAAATTAAATACAAAAAAAAGAAGATGTGATCGGTGTTATTAGATGATATTAATTGAAATAATATCATTTTAATTTGTTAAACGTATAAATTTGTTCGAGTGTATATGATCTTGTAGAATGTTAATAAAAGATTTTGCGTGTTAATGCTAATAAAAATTTATAAATATTTATGTAAATTAAATATATATATATCGTATATTGTAAACAATATTTTATACTTAATAAAAAATTAATTAATAGAATTATGTGTTATGTTAGAATGAGTTACGTAGATTATATATTATGCAAAAATTTATGAATGAAAAAGGAAATTGGTTGGTTAGAAAAAATTAATTGAAAATTGTAGTATTGTTAAATTAAAAAATATAGATACGATATATCCCTTTCGAAATATTTATAATTAAAATTTTCTTTTAATTAATAAATTTATAAATCTGTAGGAATATAAAGTTTCTCGAGAAAACAGAGCGTAACGAAGTACTTTCAAAAGCAAAATCATCTTCGAGAGTTTTACTTTAAAAATGAAGATCTTCCAATAATAATTAATTGCATTTGTATCCTTCCTCTCTCTCTCTCTCTCTCTCTCTCTCTCTCTCTCTCTCTATCTATCTATCTATCTATCTATCTATCTATCATCTATCTATCTATTTATCTATATCTCTCTATTTTCTTTACTAGGATTTTTTAACGCTATTCTCTCTCTTTTTCTCTCTCGTTTTGAATTTTCTAATCACGACAATGTCGATCAATAATTTACCATGCAGTGATCACTCAACAATAATTCATTCGTAAACAAAACGAAAGGTAAACTATTTCTTCACTTTATTTTCTTCGTCGTTCAATAAAGTTCGTTTCTGAAATTTAACAAAATCATAAATAAAATAACGTAATCGTATTTGAATAAAAAAGGATAAACAAAAAGATATCAAGAGTAAAAAAATAAAAGTAAAGTAAAATAAAATAAATAAAAAGGACACAAAAACAATAACAAAAACATGAAGTGATAAAAATCAATGTGTAAAAAATATACGCATGCCTATAGATATATATACACGTGCATATATATATATATATATATATATATATACATATACATATATATATACATATGTATGGAACGATTAGAGAGAATTACAAGAGTAGAGAAGAGAAGTCTGGTTATACCGTTGGATTATAAAAAAAGTTAACTCATCTGACGATTTGTTCTCGGCGATTCTCACATTGATGGCTTCGATCGAATGAATTCTCATCGACACGTGAGAAAGAGGGAAAGAGAGAAAAAAGAGAGAGAAAGAGAGAGAAAGAGAGAGAAAGAAAAAGAGAAAGAAAAAGAGAGAGAGAAAAAGAGAAAAAGAAACAGAGAGAGAGAGAGAGAGAGAGAGAGAGAGAGAGAGAGGATAGAGAGTGAGAGAAAGCAGCCAGAGGGAGAGACTACCGAGGATATACATACATGTTTACAATGAGAGGAACAGAGAGAAAGAGAGAAAGAGAAGGGTGGGGAAGAGGGTTGGGGGAAGGAGAGAGAGAGAGAGAGGGAGAGAGAATTGGATAGTGGCGGCAAAATTCAATCAAAGGCGTTCAAGAGCAACGACGACAGGCTGCAATGATCGATGTACCGATTCGAACGGATTCAATAGGAAGGGTCCACGCTATTGCGATATATAATACTACAATATAGTATATATATATGTGTGTGTGTTGTGTGTGTATATATATATATATATACTGTTATACATAGTGAGCCAACAGAACTATCGAAAAAATAAAATTCCTTTAACTAATTTGATACTGTAGGATCGAATTTTGATATTTGAGTTAATTGACCTATTGTATTTATTTATTATGTTGCATGTGAATATGTATATATGTATGTATGTATATTTGGAATTTTATATGTTATGTATCATCATGTATATGTTTAGTGTTATACATGGTCGACTGATAGAAATCATTGAAAAAATAAAATCTCTTTAGCTAATTTGATATTGTTGAATTAGATCATGACTTTTGAGATGATTGAGCATTGTCTTTATTAAATTTCTTTATTATAGTACGAGTGCGAATTTTTATATTTTTCTTTTTTTCTGGACTTTTAATTTATGCTGCATTTAATTTTATAATTAATGTTTTCTTTATCGATACGATATCAACGGAAATGTAAAACTGATGATAGATATCTAATAAAATAATTTGTACTGTTAAGAGATTGTATGATACTATCTTTTGTTTTTTTTTTAATTAATTACTGTAATTATTTTCAAATTTTCATTACAATTACAATTATATTTAAAAAACATCTTTATGTATCATTAATAATAACTTCATATTTCATAATAACATTGTAATATATTTAATGAAAGTATTTTTATTTATTAGTAATAAAATATGAATAGTCGAAAATATCGAAAAACGAGATCCCACGTTATTGATCAACCATAATAAAAAAAAAGAAATCGATAAAAGAAATAAAAAAGAAAGGAAGAATGATAACAATAAAAAATAATAAATAAATAAAATAATGTTTTCTTAATTTCATGAATGGAATAAAGATGATATTAGACTCACTGTATATTAGACATACACACACATACACGTGCATACATACATATATACATGTATCTACATATTTTTTCATACATAATATATATAATCTGTCCGTGTGTGTGTGTTTATATATATATATATATATATATATATATATATATATAAACACACACAAAATATGCCGACGATAGGCAATGGCCTCGCATCCAAGTCGGAGAGTCGATAATCGAGCTGTGTGACCGGTTATGCATTTGCAACGCGTACGATCTGTAGCCTCGTTCTGTCGTTGATACACTTCGGTTGATATCGTATCCGCTTGTGGTTTCGATACGATCCGTCACCGAGATTATATCTCTCGATGCTCTTATGCAACCCCATGATCTTTAAGGGGGATGAAAACCACGGAATTACTCCTGCAACGGATATATTACGTTCAAGTGTGAAATCATTACACGTGTTCATTATCCAACATTAAGAGAGTTCAAAAAGAAAAGAAAATTAATAATAATAAATACAATCTTATTCGTGAATTTTGATTTAAATAAAATGTAGTGTATATTATGTCGGATTAGATATACGTGTGTAGCGTGTACATTAATCTAAATTAGTAAAATGATACGTTAATTTTATATAATTAATCGTAATTATTTTATTAATACGTTTTATTAAATTTCATTTAATGATTTCACTTATTTAAATAAATTCTTTTTTTTTCCCTGGTTACGCGTATTTATGTATTATTATGTATTATGTATTAGCCCAAATTAAAAAAATAATATATTTTATCATATAACTAATTTTTTATTTCTTTATTTAAATTATAATTTTTTCTGTTCGCATACTCTATACGTAAACTATTTTTTCAATGTGTTATTAAACGACACATTACATATTTGATTTGATATTTAAGAAACAAATAGAATATATTGAATATAAAGAATATATTGACGTAGTTAAATCAGAAAATTGAAAGAACAGGAATAGAAGTAAACAAATAAATAAAAAAATTTACATATGGTGTAATCATAAAGGAAGGAATGAAAATGAGACATGAAAAAAAAAGGAAAAAGAAAAGTAATAAAAAGAATTCATTGTATGGTAACATGGCTCGTAAAATAGTTTATCTAAGAAACCTTTAGGAAAAGAGAGTTTGTGAGTTTCCGAGAACGATATAAGATCGATCGATTTGGACCAGCAAAGATGCTGACTTTCGTGTTCGACTGCGAGAGCACGACCGACGAAAACTTAACGAATCCCGAAGCTTTCAGAAAATATCGTTAGGAGTACAAACGAGATAACAAATCGTGAAACGTCTAGAAACGTCGAGAAAATATCGAAAGTACGTTATCGAGAATCGCTTATCTTCCTCTACGAAAAGATCGACGAAAAATCGATATATCTTTAATAAAGGAAACTTTCATCTAACTTGATCGAATATAATTGCCATTTTACAATTGTTAAAAATAGGTGATGATGATCGATTTTATTCTCTAATTTCGAAAATAAATAAAACGTAACTAAAATCAAAAAATTTAAGAGAGAGAGAGAAAGAGAGAGAGAGAGAGAGAGAGAGAGAGAGAGAGAGAGAGAGAGAGACAGAGAAAGAGGAATAAAAAAATTGAAGACAAAAATAGAAAGAAAGAAATATTACTAATATTTCTAATATTACTTTTATGTTCATTAAAGAAAGAAAAGAAGAGAGATATAATATTTATTATTATATAAATAAATATTATACATATATATTAAGATGGATAATATTATTATTATTATTATTAATATTATTAATATTAATATATATAACTTTAATATAGATAGTTATGCGAGTATCGTGTCAACGTATCTGTCGAAAACGAGGAGTACACTTTCAAAAAGTGCTTTCAGCTTTGGAATATCTTATAAATGGAAGCTCACGTTTTCTCTTCTTATACTCACCCTATCACCATCTTTTCCCTCTCTCTTTCTCTCCCTTTCTCTCTTTCTCTGACTCACACTCTCTACCCTTTATTACCCTCTCTTTCCTTACGTTTCGTTTCACGTACAAAGCCGAAGAACGATGATCACCATTGTCATATAATGTACTATATAGAAGGGAAATATAGGAGACCGAGAATAAGGAATATGTGGTGTCGTGATGCGTATATATGAATATGTATGTGTTATATACGCATCAACACGAACTTGAAATGATTTCATATATGTATATATATGTAATTAGGTAGGTACGTTGATGTTAATATAATTAATCTCTACGTTATCATATATTCAAGTAAATATGAGAAATGTTAAATAAATAAAATAATAAATACACCTATAGATTAAAATTTAATTAAAAATGAACAGTAATGCATTTGTTTGAAAATTGCACACGTTATATAATTATCATTCATTTATATTATTACTTTGTGTGTCAGACACTTATTAAAAATGTTATCATCGCAATTATCAATAATTATTTATTTTAATTGTCAATATTATATTATTATTGTTATTATTATTACTATTACGTCAAGTGTCTCCCTCCTTGACTTATCTGTTGGAAATTACCTACTTCATTTTCCGAACGACTAGAATGGAGCTACCATTAAACCATCGAGTTTTGAACTTCCACTTATTACGAGAGCGTGCCAAAATTTTCGAGCCGCGTGTTTCACTGAAAACTTTGAGAGAGGCTAGCGCAAAACCGGCGTTAGGAAATTCGCAATCTCTCTCTCTCTCTCTCTCTTCTCTCTGTCTCTCTCTCCCTCTCTTTGTCTCTCTCTCATGCTCTTTCACGTTAAACCGAACACAACAAGAACGTAGGTTATGTGCAAGCGATCCAGCGGCCGCCATTTTGGCTTTTCCCGTTCGAGGATATAATCGATGTTTAACGAACAAAACACGTTCGCTTTTTTTCTTTTATTCTGGACAGAAGATAGAATATATATAACATAGGAACAGAGCCAGATGCAAATTACCCGTAATTAGGCCATCGTAAGTGGCAATAATCTACTTACGACGAGAGTAGAAATCTCCTTTCGTACCATAGTCTAATTTTCGATCATTATAATCGACGTTATTATACTTAGGCATTTTAATTTATGTAACCATTTCGATCCAATATTATACGTTATTGAAAAGATCTATTATAAATAAAATAATTAATCTAATAATTTTATATATGTACGAAAGTTATTATTAATCTAACATACTTGTGTATTACATATCGACGTTAAAATTTAAATCTATTCTAATAAGTCTATATATATACAACATGAAACAAACAAAATAAAATAAGTACATATGTATAAAACGATATATAAGACTTAACCTATAAGAAAAAAAAAGTAAGAGGAAAAAGTAATAAAAAGATAACGGACTAAAACTAAAGTTAGATAAAATACGACGTGTCGTTGAAGAGATTCGTTCGACAGCTTTAAAAATATACCAACTGAGTTCAAAGGTAACACCGATATTGAGTTCTCTACAACTTTCAAGGTTAAGGTGGAGAACTTTCCTCGTAACTTTGAACGAAACTCTAGAACACCGAAAAGAATAGAATCATTCTAAACCTCTAATCATATTTTTCTTTTTCTCGTAATATCTTTCCTTCTATCATTGTGTGGGATATTTCAATTATTACACTACTTTAAATAAATTATTAATGAAAAGAAATATACTATTGATACGTCTATGCGCCATATTAGCAATATGGCAGGATTAATTATCGAAGTGCTATCTACCGACTAATAATGGAACTATATATAGTATATTAATTGAGTGGAATCGTCGTTCAAATATTTCACAATTAACCAATTAAATGTAAATATTAATTTTATTTAAATCTAATTTGTTTATTATACATTTAATAGGTAATATAATTATGTTAGAAATATGTAACAAATAAATAAATAATTTTTATTTATAATCCATAAGAAGTCTAATTCATTTCTCCAATGTTTTATTCTATAATTATTTTATAAATACATAACAATAAGTAAATAATATAAAATATAAGCAAATAATAATTTTTACAATGAAAAGATATTCTACTAATTTTCTATTAAACAAATTCAAATAAAATTTTAATTGTAAAAATTAAAAATAAAATTTAATTGAAAAGATATTCTACTAATTTTCTATTAAACAAGTTCAAATAAAGTTTTAAAACATTCCAATGTAATTTCGACAGAAATATTATACCTCAAAGTAATTACGGAGCAAAAATGAATCAACTTTTCTAAAAAGAGCGAAGAAGAGGAAAAGAGGGAGAGAGAGCTTTTAGCGGCAACGATTTTAGAGAGTCAAAGAGAATCCTAAGAGAGTTATCTGAGATATACAAACATCACAAGAGATTTTGAAATTCGCCATGTTCGTTTGTCGTAAAATTGTAAAAGCAACATATCGTTTTGACTGTTTTTTACGATGTCATTTTGCTTCTAACCCGTTCCTTCCTTTTGCCCTTCTCTTTTTCTATCTCTATTTCTTTCTCTCACTCTCTTATTATTCAATGTTTTTCTTCTGTGAGAATTGACAACGAAAAAGAAAAAAAAAAAAGAGAAAATAAGGAAAAAAGCAAGTTTCGAGATACTTTCTCATTAGTACTGTAACATGACGAATTCTCTGATTTTCCTTTACCTTTGATATTTCTCATAATTCTTTTTTTGTTTTGTTTTCTTTCTACATAGAATTTTTAATTAATGAAATGTATTGAAATAATAAATGTTGCCTTGTTAATTATCAACGGTTGTATATGTATATCTATTTATATATTTTATAATGAAAATGGAAATTTTATAATACCAATCATTATTAACAACAAATACTACAATAAAACTAAAATACGAAATTTCATTATAAACACATATAAAAATGTTAGAATAATATAATAAATATTATTAACAAAAAACGTTATCACAGACAGCATTGGTCAGAGAGATTTAATCATCTAAAATACATTCGTTCATTACTCATAAATAAAAATTGAATGTAAAATTGATATATATCGTTAAAATAAAAATTAAAATAAAGAAATCGTAAAAGTAAAAATACAATAATAAGAAATAGACATATTAATAATAACGAATACACATACACACGCGTACATTATCACATAAAAAAAATTTTTTTAAACTAATAAAAAATGAAAAAGACCATCGATATTGACGACGATATAAACCGATTCACGTGTGTATTAACAAACGGAATGCTAGCCGAGATTTAATTACTAGAAGTAGCATTAATTAATTAAGCACAGCACATTGTCGACTCTATGTCGCACATCGCGCTGTAATAATGAAAACGAGAATTCGTGGCTTCGCCCAATAAACGCGTCAACGTTTAATATGGACGCTTGGATAATGATACTCTAATCACGTATACGATTACAAACGATCCGCAAGAGCATTTGTAATTCGAACGACTAAATTTTTGCAGAAAGGATTTCGTAAATCGTCGATTAAATAAAATAAAGAAAATATCAAGTGTTCAACCTTCTCCCATTACGTATCGATTAGACCAATAATTGGTTTGGTCGTACATTTTCAATATCAATAAAAAAAAGGAGAAAAGAAAGAAAAAGAATATCAGTGTCTTTTATTCTGATATAAAATATTCAAAAGCCTTTTTAAACTAAATTAATTATTAAATCAATACATTTAAACTAAAACATTCATTTAGATATAAAACGGTAAAAGTTCTCAATACAAAATACAATCATACGTGTTACTTATTTAAATATAAAATAACTAAACATTTTCCATAAAACATATTTGTATTATTATAATATATATATATATATACATATATATACATATATATATATAATCTATTTAAAAAAAATCCAAAACCTATAAATTTCTATCTATCAATACAAAAATTATTGATTCCTATCTATTTCCCATCAAACTTAATTCCTATCTTCGATATTGCAATGATACATAAATCTATTTTGTTGAGTCGTTCGTTTCAGAGCAAAAAAATAAAAAAAAGAGACAGAGAAAGAGAGAGAGAGAGAGAGAAAAAGAATAAAAAATTAAAACTATAAATAATCATGATCTTTTAATGAAAGAAAGAGAGGAAGGAGTAGAAATAGGGGAAGTAGGAGTAGGAGTAGGAGTAATAGTAACAGAAAGAAGAGGAAGAAGAGAAAGAGACATACAAGAAAAAGAAAAGGAAATAGAAATAGGTTAAAACAAACACGGTACAGCTCGTTCATTCTCGAATCCGTGTTCCGCGAGTTTAGTAGGGCCAAGGGACCGATCGGCCCTCAGCATCGTTCGCCGAGGAGTACTTTCATCGTCCACGATACCCCAACGACCGTTTATTCTACATACCCCCGACCTCATCCCTCGCAATAGTATTTCTATTCTCGTATTTGATACGCATGGGAGCATGCGTGAGTTTGTATCAGATACCTTCATATGACATCTTTCTTTCGTCGCAAATTAATGGGACCAAAAAAAAAAAATTGCAAGTAAAAAAAAAAAAACGAAAAAAAAATATCGAACGAAAAAAAGAAAGAAACGAATAGAAGAAAAGGGAGAGGAAAAAAATAATCATTAATAATATTGTATAAAAGTTCTACTTCGTGCGAGGACTGTAATTTCTCGAAAAACTCTCGTTATTTTTGTCCAGTGACAAATGTGATATTTTGTAAAATTGTTATTTACGATCCAACGAGAAGTTTATGATACTAGAAAGTATAAGGGGAAATATAACTTATAAAGCAGGGCTACGAGGCTTTAAACGAGTGAATGAGAGAGGGAGAAGGTCGATGTACGACCTATGTGAAATACGAAGCGGAAGATATATATATATATATATATATATATATATATATAGCGAGAGAGAGAGAGAGACAGAGAAGGAAATTTTGAAGTTGGTTACACTAGAAATGCATTGATTGAGTGATTTGCCGTTGTGATTTGTAATCTGTGATCTGCGTTCCGTGTTCTGTGTTCCGGAAAACCGTGTTTCGTGTTCTGTGTTCAGTATTCAGTGAATATACTAGTATATATACGTAAATATATATATGTATGTATATATGTATATGTATATATGTATATAAAATTTTTATAAATTAACTATTAAAAGTATATATATATATGTATTAAATTACTAAAATTTTCTAATCACCTATTAAAATTAATTTATGTGTGAAAATATTAATAAAATATAAATTTATAATTTCACATGTTGCATGTAGATTAATATTTATCGAGAATTTATAAAATTAACTATCTTATAAAATTTAATTAATTAATTATATAAAAGTTCATAAAATCTATAATATTTTATTAATATTATATATATATATATATATGAAATGATAAATTTATAAAATTGATATATCCATAAATAAATTATTGAAACAATTATTGAAATAACAATATTCTATTTGTTCGAATAGATTTTCCTTTGATTACATGCTAATTAGAATTTCGATCAATCGATGAATGATACACGCAAGATTTATCGTTGAATGAACAAGGTAACAACAGCATTTATAGATGAACAGTTATATTCGTTATATCGAATACAGATTTAAACGTGATTCTATTCTGTTTCAGTGATATATATATTTGTTTTTGAAATATTTCCTCGTACATGTATATTGAATCCTAGCTTTTCCGAGGATACGATCAATAATCAGAGTGCATAGATTGCATAATAATGATACAGCTATAATCAACAATTCAATCCATAATTTGCACTAAATATTATTCGAAAAATCCGAAAGAAATAACGTTGTCGAATATATCAAAATATTTTCATAAATAAATAAGAAAAGTGCATATATATGAAATTCATAAATACATACATACGATGTAACGATATAAATGGTGAATCAACAGGATTATCTTTATCGCGGATTCATTCTGGTATATGATAAAAAAATATCATAACATGAAATTACTCGTATATGATGACAGAAACTAAATAATTTTAAAAATTTACAAATCATTTAATTTTTCTTCTGCTTTTTTCATTTTTTTAACTGAAATGAAATATTTTCATATGGCATTGATATCATATATATATATATATGAATAAATAATACACACAAGCACATAAAAAGAAAATCCATCATCATGAAATTCGATGAGCTAATTTCAGAGCAAGATAAAAGTCCAGATAGATCAGTGAGAGAAAAAGAGTAGGAGGATTATTATTGTCATCGTCGGTTTGGAGATGTCGACGAAGATGACGTTTGTCTCGACGTAGACATTTTCACGAGTGCGAGAGAGAGGAAAAAGACAGAGGAGTAGGAGGAAAGGGAAGAGGAGGAGAAGGTCTTTTTATTCTCAAGGGAATCCCTGAAAATTTATCCTCTCGCAGTCGTCCAAGTAATATTCTACTTTTCTACCATCTCATTCTACTCATTCTGACATCGGGATTCTACTTGCCTAACGTATCTGCGTTATTTTTTTCTTTTTTTTATTTTCTTGTTGTTTTTAATTCCTCTTTTTTCTTGATATTATCTATTCTACTTAAAATCAGAAATGTAATGCCTTTTATAATTTTATTCTTTCTTTCTTTCTCTTCACACAAATATTATATATATATATATATATATATATATATATATATATAAATTGCATAAAAGACATTAATAAATGTTTTTTTTGCAAACGAAAAAAAGTAAAAAAAGAAAGAGAAAAAGAAAAAGAAGAAGACAAACCTTGTTAGACGAAGCAAATTAAAAAAATTTGTTCACTGGCAAAAAATGGCGGGTATGTGAGGGACCATTTTGAATCGTTGATCGGGAAACTAAGTTGAAAGGTTATTTTTCGCTACAGTGGGAGTTCTGAAATGTTTCCAAAAAAAAAAGGAAAGAGAGAGAGAGAGAGAGAGAGAGACAGACAAAGAGGAAAAAAATGCGAAAAAAATATATGGAAGGAGAGAGGGTGGGGAAAGAAGTTACCATAAAAAAAAAAAAAAATCGAAAAAAAACGTCGTATCGTAAAACGAAACAAAAAACGAGGCACAAGCCGAAAATAAAATCTCGCAGCGATAGGCGAAAACGACGTACGTCGTTCGACCTGGAAATGCAATCTCGCTTTCAGCGAGGCCTTCGCTTTTACGCGAATGTAACTCGAATATCCGAAATGATATTTGGAAATTCACGGTGCTTCGAAGAGAGAGAAAGAGAAAAAGAGAGAAAGGAGAGAGAGAGAGAGAGAGAGAGAGAGAGAGAGAGAAAGAAGAGAGGGAGGGAGAGAGAGAGAGAGAGAGAGAGAGAGAGAGAGAGAGCAAATATACATGTATAAATATACATACGCACGTGTGTGTGTTGTTCGATCGTATTCGTCGATGTTTGTACGATCGTTCGTAAATGTTCTCGACATCAAACTTTTCCTGTTCATCGTGAAAAAACAAAGTCTATTAATCGTTACTGGTACTCTATTTACTATTTACTCTGTCACTCTCTCTCTCTCTCTCTCTCTTTTTCTCTCTCTATCTTTCTTTATGTACATGAATGTGCATTCGTGCGTACGTGCATAGGTATATGTTTGTTTTATGATTTATGTTATTAACTTTATGCTTTTGCGTATATACACTTTTGGGAAAGTATTTTTTTTTCTTTGTATTTATTTTATTGCATTTTTTGTTTCCTTCTATATTTTTTTTTCTCTGTTTTCCCAAGATAAACGTTATGATCAAAGTTTCGGGTTTATTTAAAATCTTTTATTAAAAAGAGAAAAATTTTAAAAACAAAAAATGAGAATATTATTGTAATTATTATTAGGGGAGAGGAAATAAAATTATTATTATTACTACGTTGAAATTAATGAAAAAATGCAATATTGGAATTTTTAATATTGTAATATACTAATAAACGATACCTTATTATTGATATTTTATCACTATAAATTCTTTACTTATTGACCGAGCCAATATTATTCTATACTGCTTCTTATTAAGAACATTATTATTATTATTTCATTCACGTATAGACAATACTACAAATTCGTTAATGATCGATCGATTCAATACTATACTATGATTTCTCATTAAAATCATTTTGATCCTATTTCACAGATTTGCATGTAAAATATTTCAAATCCGTTACATATCAATCACAAACCATTAATATTACTAGTTATTTTATTTGAATCCAATATAATAATTCTATTAATTAGACATACGATATCTCTTGAAAAATATCAAGAATGCTCACTTATTAATTAATAAATTCAATGAAAAAACAAAATTATTGACACATGTCATGATAATTCATCAGCCTCGCACGTGTACACATACTTTCTCTCTTTCTCTCTATTTTTCTTTCTACGTCTATCTCTTTCCCATTCGCAAAAATTTTTTTATAGCAAAAAGAAAAATTGTGGAAGAAAGATAGAAAGAAAGAAAGAAAGGAAAAAAGAAGAAAAAAGGATCGTAAAACAAGAAAATGACATGTGTCAACGAATAATTCTCACTATATATATACTTCATAGGACACCCTATAGATAGCCTCGTATGTACGTGTGTATATCTATATATATTCTCTCTATATATGCATACATATATAGATAGAAACATATAGCTTTGGTCCTTTCGACGAATGCTAGTAGTCCGTTCGTCCGTTTAAACTCCATATATCCACCGGGCGCAACAATTCGCGCGTGATACACGCTACTGACCGAACGAAATGTGTATAAACCTCTGTCTGTGTTGTACCATGGATATGTATCGTCGTTAGATAGATAGAGAGACGGAGACAGACGGAAAGAGAGAGAGAGAGAGAGAGAGAGAGAAAGAGAGAGAGACAGAGAGATGAGAGATATACAAAGTATCTCTGTGTATATATTTATTTGTATATGCATGTGCGTGCAGACTGTATGTGCAAGTATATGTATGTATGTGTGTGTGTATGTGAAACAACGTGGCTCACACAGAAATCCTCCTGTCAAGCCGGAATTAATCCGCTTTACGGGAAGCGCAAACAACGAGTGCCATCCACGTACCGAGTGTAGACTAGTAAAAGGGGTAGGGGGTGAGAGGTGAGAGGTGAGGCCTTTATAAGGGGTGAGGAGGAGGAGGTTGCAGGAGGTGGGCGACTGTAAACGTTTAAACGTGTCTCGATTAACTCGGACGCCTGCTTTCGTCCTCGCTTCGCGACCTTCGTCGTCGTCGTCCTCGTCTTAAACCTTCTTCGTTCTTTGATTTCACTTTCGTTCTCGATTCCTTGCTTCTTTCTTCTCTTTTTGTATTTTTTTCTTTGTACTTTCTTTTTCTTTTTCATCTGTCATTTTTTCTTCCATTTTCTTTTTCTTAATAATCTTCTTTTTCTACTCTCGCCGACTTCGTTTTCCACTCTCGTTTTCTTTTCATATTTTTCCTTTTTTTTTTGATCCTTTCCTCTTTTTAGTTCTTTTTCTTTTTTATTTATTTATTGCAGTACCTTATACGTATGCATGTATGTAAGCGTGTACGCAAATGTGACGTATAAAAATGTTCGTCGGGATTATTTTTTATTGTGCTAACGATTGTTTCTTTTTTTTCTCTTATACAGATTAACAAATTAATTTGGAAATGTATTTTTATTGTTGCTAAGATGAATGTTTCATTTACTTATTATTTATATAGATATATATATATATATATGTATATATATTGTTTGGTAATTCTATTATACATTTATAAAACGTTATTGAACATTCTATTAAAAATTCTATTTAAAATAGCGTGAAAAAAAGAGAAAGAAATCGTTTATTTCTGCTTTCGTAATCGTTTACATACATTTGTATTTACACTGCATAATCTTTCAATTATTTATAGTTATACTGTATAATATATACTATATGAAATAGCATTTTTATACTATAGGTAACAGAGTTTGGCTTATGGGACATTGTAAATTTTATTGTTCGTACCGTTATCAAATCGTTTATAAATCGTTTACAAGATGCGAGAGAACGTTTAAACGAAATACAAAAGTTCATGCCTCTTGTGTGATAAATTTCAATGATTCGTACACACACACACATAATACACACACAAATGTATATACAAATGTACATGTACTTTCTCTCTCCCTCTCTCTCTCTCTCTCTCTCTTTCGCTCTCGCTCTTTTTCTTTCTTTGTCTTTCTTTATTTCTCCGTTTATTTTTAACCCTTTTTTTGTAAATTTAATTTTTTTTTACTCTTTTTTATTTCTTTTTTTATGCCTCCATTCTCACAAAAAACCGAAACTTTTCGTTCTGACCGAGAACGATCGTTTTATATTTATTTCGTGGTCAGGCAACTCGTAGCGTTTTCTAAAATTCCGAGCTTTCGAGATAGACGAGCAGAGCGATAATTCATCAGTCTCTCTCTTTCTCTTTCTCTATTTCTCTCTTTCTTTCTCTTTTTATCATACAAACACACGTACAGAAAAGAGCGCGCGCGCATGAATGACGAACGCACGCACGCAAGTACGCACACATTTTTCTATTCGCGAGAACTTTTCTACAGTGGAAAGAAAAATTGTAAATGGTAGAAGGAAGAAATAAAAAATCGAAAAAAAAGATGAAAAGAAATATATACGTATATACATATATACCTTTCAGTGGCAAGACTTTTGTAAAAAACAATAATAACGATTGATGGAATTATTTTCGTTCCTATGTATTACATAATAAATAAATATATACATATATATATATATATTAGAGTTAATTTTTTGTTAAAACTATAACAGCTAATGATGCTATTATATACAACAGATTAGTCTAACAAATATCTGATAAAAATATCGAAATAATGGCGAACTTTTTAAGTAGGACGAATAAATAATTAACGAGATCACGATCAACTAATTTCATTAATCGAATCGAACCTACGAACAAGAGGCAAAAGAAGAAGATGAAGAAGAGAAAGAAGAATAAGTAGAAGTAGAAGTAGAAGTAAAAGTAAAGAAAAAAAGTAGACGGTAAGATAAAGAAGAAAAAAAGTAAGAAATTGCTCGATGACAAAGAAGCTCGTCGTCTGCAGGTACTCAACACTGCTACGAGAAAACTTGCGAGACAAGATAAAGCGAGCTTTGAGATGTGTCTGAAGAAGAACGAAAGAAGGAAAGAAGAACGAAAGAAAGTAAAAAAAAAAAAGATAGAAAAATAGAAAGAAAGAAGGAAAGAAAGAAGAAAGGAAAAATGAAAGGGATGAACGAAGTCAGTCGAGAAAAGGTGAATCATAGAACAAGCGAGAGATAGAAATAAGTATCTAAAAAGAAAGAGAAAATTAGAAAGAGAAAGATAGAAAGAGGAAGGAAAAGATAGAAAGAGAGAGAGAGAGAGAGAGAGAGAGAGAGAGAAATTGTGAAAATTAGAAAAAGAGAGATAAAAACAGAAAGGAAAAGAAAAAGATAGATAGATAGATAGATAGACAGAGAAAAAGAAAGAAAGAGAGAAATGAGATAGAAAATTAGACGGTCAAAGAGAAAGGAAGAAAGAAAGAAACAGAGAGAGATATTTAGAAAGAGAAAAAGATAGTAATATCGAAATCTTTTAATAACTCTTCGATATCTCTTTATGTTGTACAAGACTATAATATACAAAATGTTACAAATTTCGATACTATTCATTAATCAAATCGATGGATCAAGAGAAAGAGAAAGATAGAATCAAAGATAGATCGAAAAAAGGGAAAGATAGAAGGAAAAAGAGAAAGACAGAGAAATACAGAAAAAAAGAGAGAGAAACTAAAAATTTTAAAGATAGATATTAGATTGATCAATGATAAATTGATAAATGATTAATATTGAAACTTTTAAAAATATTTTCATATTATTGTTTCTTTGAAATATATACAGATATATTTTATTGAAACAATGTTATTTTAATTTAAATACATTTCATTAAATATTAATGTGCAATATTATATATTTTAATAGATTTGTAAAATATAATATTTAATGGAAATTTCTACTGGCTAAATTAACTTAATAAATAAAAAAAAAGAGAAAGATACAGAAGAAGAGAGAGAGAGAGAGAGATAGAAAAGGAGAGTGAAAGAGAGAAATAGAGCAACTGATATATATATATATATATATATATATAAAGAAAGATCTCAGAGTGTCCTTCTTCAGCAAGTAGTCAGCCACGAGCTAATTAAGTCCAAAGCATTCGCCATGGAAGCTTTATTAAGCTGACGCCAGATGCTCACTCGTAAATCCTCGGGGCTTGCACGACCACGTTCCAATTTCCGAATTGCGCGAACCAATTCGGAGACTGCTAGGTAGGAAGGAAAGACAGAGAGAGAGAGAGAGAGAGAGAGAGAGAGAGAGAGAGAGAGAGAGAGAGAGAGAGAGAGAGAGAGAGAGAAATAGAGACGAAAGATGGACAGACGTTTTGCACGATGGACAACAACTATCCAGGATGTTGCAATGAAACCGCGAGACGATCTCGTCAACCCTCAAATTTCGCGAGTTAACACGATTACAGATATACGATCTTAATATTTTATTCTCGATTTTATCTTGCACATTTTAAATAAATAAATTGATTAGTATCGATTGATAATTGAAACAATGTCGCAATGTTTCGAGGTCCACATAATATTTCGATTACATAAATCATATATTCCATTCGCATAAATCATTTAACTCTTCCTCTCTTAGTTTCTCTATATATACATGTATATTTTTTGTTATATATATATAAGTAAAAATATTTTTTTAATCACGAATAAACTATACAAAAAGAGAAGAAAAGAAAAGAAAGAAGGAAAGAAAAGAAAAATTGTTCTTCATTAACTTCGAATAAATCATTGAGGTACATATACTAGATTCTATATATCTCTCTACCTCTTTCCCTTCGCATACGCGAATACATGCTAACTCAACATATATACATATATGTATATGTACGCATACACAGAGACACAGACACATACCATCTTTTTCTCATTTCCTTTCTACAGAATCGAGATGTCGTGAAAACACACAGAGAAAGAATTTATTTCTTCCGACGTCTTTTCTTCCCTGCGGCGAGATAATCCTAGAGATTTCATGCGTGGATGCTGTAGAGCCACAGCTGCGTATCCACAGAACGAGCGTTCATCCGCAACATCCTACGGGTGTCTACACTCGCTTGGAGACCCGTTCACTAACCCTCCCCCTACTCGACCCTTGCTTCTACCCTCCTCACCCTTCTCCTCATCCCTATTTCTACCCCTTCTCCCACTATCGTACCTTCTCACTTACTTTTATTTCGTGGTTTATAACGATATAAGAAGATTAATGGTAGTCATTGTTTGCATCATATATGTATTAAAACATGGAAGATAAGAAACTAAAGATACTGGGAAATAAAAGTCCAGTTTACTTTTTCTTTCTTCATGCATTCTTATCAACGAAATTAAGCAGTCTTCAAGTCAAGTTCGCATTTCCGCGAACACGTGCTTGATTTGTATATATGTATGTGTGTGTGTATGTATACATGTTCGTATAGAATTTTATTGAAACAATGTAAGTTATAGTATATGGGTAATAAATGTTGATATAAATGTATAAGTGTGAGGATGTTCGATAAATTTTGATATATATAAAACATGCCTACACGAATGAAATGCATCACGTACAACCTCCTACGTTCATTCACAAAGGTTTCTCAATGAAAACGACCTCTATACTGCAACTACTACTATGTACAATTTTTGTTGACTGATATCTTCTCTCTTTACTATGAATAAAAAATCTTGCTCTTTCAAATGTTATCTTCATTGAAAAAAGAAAAAAAAATGAAAGATTATCGAAATGCAAAACATGTTTTTCTTTTTATCAATCGACATATCGACGAACAAAATTATATTAATTCGATAATATCAATTAACTATATTAATATTGATGTTACTTAACAATTATCTAAAAGAAATTATCTCAATCACTGATATTTAAATCAATCGATAATAGTAATAAACGAAATCGTGTAAATCTGCGATATTAATCGGTCAGTGATAATTAAAAACAAAAGTAAAGAAAAAAAGAAAATCATACAAATCAACAATATAAAAATAAATCTAAAGATATAATATCTAATAAAAAACATAAAAGATTAATAATAATCAACAATATTATTAATTGATAAGAAAAACTTAATCGACAGGCATGAATAAAAAAGGCAAAGAAAAAGCATAAAAAAAAAAAAAACGCACGCAGAGGCTTAAAAATTTTTTTAAATCAAAAAAAAATAATTGAAATAAAGAAAAAGAGAGAGAGAGAAAGAGAGAAAGAGAGAATGAGAGAGAGAAACGAAAAGAGGACAAGTATTTTCGTGGTGCGAAAAGTACTCCAATGTTTTTCTCCCGTCGTCGTAGTAGGAAAAGTTGGACGATAAAAGCACGAGTTCTCTCCCTCTTTTTCTCTCTCTCTCTCTTTCTCTCGGTACTCTTCTTTATTCTTCCACGAAGGCTCGCGGCCATCGGCCACCACTCCAGGGAGAAATTCGTGCTCGAATGTACACGGAGGTAAAGCTAAAGCACGTAGGGTATAGTCACGATAAATACTAATAAACCGGCCGCATCGTTTTACACGCTGCTGTTGTATAAAAATGTTCTTTTCTTTCCCTATTTATTTTCTTTTCTTTTCTTTTTTCTACCCTCTCCTCCTTTCTTTCCTTTCTTTTTTCCTTCTTTTCTTCCTCTTTTTGTTCTTTTTGCTTTCTTTTTTTGTTTCTTTCGGAATGTCCGAGCTTTACTTCCTACTTCACTAATATCACACGGATGCTATGAGAAAATTCTGCGAATGTCAAAGAGCTTTAAGCTCGCCACGTAAAAAGGAAACTGTGAATTTTCTTATCAAACCATGTGTATATATTAATCTACGAATATTGTTATTACTATCATTATTACTGTTATTATTCTCCTTTCTTTTCTTTTTCTATAAAAGTTATTTGAGCGATAAATGTTTTACATTTTCTTTTTATCCTTCTTCCTTCTTCTTTTCTGTTTCTTTTCTTTTTGGTTTACTATTTTTTGAATAATTTTAATCTTTGCAATTGCAATTTTTCTACATATGTTAATATTTTACTATGGATTTTGTGTATGTATGTATACGAGAGTTTTATCGACGACGAAATATTTGATTTTTTGTTGTAATAAAAATTTTTTAAATTTTCTATACGAAAGTATACTAATATTTTGTCATAAAACTGTATACATATATATATATATATATATATATATATATGTTTTATTTATGACGAAAAATATTTGATGTTTTACTAATAAAAATTTTTTAAATATTCAATATGGAAGTATGCTAACGTTTCGTTACAGACCTTATATCTATACATATATTTTATATATGTAACAATACGCACACATATTTAACATTTTTATAATAAAACTTTTTACGATATTCAATATATAAATATGGTAACGTTTCGTCATGGTATTTATACGTACACACGCACACATATATATATACCCTATTTCAAAGGAATTATTAACTTTTTTTAACAATAAAAATATTCAGATTTACTTACAACGTCTAATAAATAATGCTTAATAAATAAATGTATAATTATTATAAATAATTATAACAAATTGTTTTATATCTTCTAATATAAATATTCTTCTAAATATAATATAAAAATCTGTGATTGAATTTATTGTACGTAGTTACGTATACTCAGTTACGTGTATGCTCGATCGACCTTGATAAGAACTTTGCTAATATAAAAGAAAAAAGATCTAACGTCTTATTAACGAAGTTTGTGAGTACTTTATACGACGACGGTCTGTCTAGAGACTGAGAACAATGTCGATAAGAACGACGCATATACACCTATGTTTTGTTTAGAAGACGAATGAAGGTTAATAGAAACTTTCGAACGAGAATACAAACAACTAATATCTACGATGTAAAGAATATCATTACGTTCTATTAACATTTATTAATATAATATTTCTTAATGTATATGTATTAATTATATAAATCTAATACACACACACACAGACACATACGTGTGTATATACATATATATAAAATATTTTAAATTAATATTAATAATATAATGACACATATATACATACAGAATTCATACGTAAACGAAATAAAAATGAAGAATATAAAGTATAATAAAATTTGGAATGAAAGTAGAAATAAATCAGTTTCTTTCTTTCTTCCTTTCTTCCTCTCGTTTTTTTCTTTTTCTCTTTTCTTTTTTCTTTTTTTTTTTTTCCTTAGACAGACTTTCGTACTTTTATCTTCCGTTGAACGTTTCAACTTTCAACGTGTTCGATGTTGAAAAGAGAAGAAGATACGAGTTAGCACAGGTTCGTGTACCTAATCGGGAAAAAGCTCAACCGGATATCTTCATCCCCATTTTCCTTCTTCTCTCTCTCTCTCTCTCTCTCTCTCTCTCTCTCTCTCACTCTCTCTCCCTCTTTTAAAAGCGTTGAAACTTTCGAATTCGTGCAAACGCCGCAGCCTGGTTTGCGAGTCTACGTATAAAACGAAAGATGGTATCGATCGGTATAACTTCACGATGGCGATTTTATTCCTTTACGTTGTTTCTCTTTTTATCTTTCGAGAATTTGCGCCGCTTAGTTTAGACTTACTTACACTTACTTTTAGTTAACAGATTTCTTTTTTCTTTCTCTTTTCTTTTTTTTTTCATTTTCCTCTCTCTCTTTTTTTTTTGTTCTAATTAAAAGATCGATATAACACCCTCCCTCCCATGATCGAATTTACGTAAATCGTTTTTCGGTTTTCTCTTTGGTTTTTTCTTCTTTCCTTTTACGTCCTTTCGTATAAACTAAATAATTGAGATAATTAAATAAATGGGATGTATAAGATCGATATTAACAATTTTTATTATAACGTTTGTAATAGACGTTAAAGAATAAATGTGATTGTATAATTATGAATAGTTGTCTATTGACGATCATCTTTCGATTTAAAGTTTGTATTATTTCGTTTATGATAATTAAAAGTTAATTGAAAGAAAAGTAAAAAATAATTTAAAAAAATCAAGTAAATTAAAAAAAAGCTTTTAAAAAATAGATATATTAAAATAAATATCTCAAATAATTTTACCATCCTACCATCTCTTTATATTCTAATCTTTATCTATTATATATGCATACATACATACGTACATACATATATACATATATATATACGTATATATACATAGAGTGCAGTAACATAAACATAATGGTTAAGCATAATGTATAGAACTCGTGTTCTTCAAGTCACCAAAGAAATGAAACAAAGAGCAAAACGTCGAATTAACGCGAGAGAAAGAGAGAGAAAATTTTCGTATGGTAAATTTTCACTATACGCTTTTCACGAAGAATACACCGCTTAGCAGTGCATAAATATCATACGTTGTTTCTTATCGTATATTTTCTATCCTTCTCTTTTGTTCCTCATTTTCAACGTGGGATATTGTAAATCCACTTTTTTATTATGCTTTATATCTCCTATTTTTATTCCCGAGAGCTTACACAATTTTGTCCCGTATGAAAAATATAAAACAAATTTTTATCTCATTCACTTTTTCTTCTCCCTCTCTATCTCCTTTCTTTCTCTTTCTTTCTCGTCTCTTTTTATTGCTATTAAATTTTTACGTATTTGATTTATTATTATCGTCCATTGTAGTTCCTACTCATTAATATATATTCTCTACAGATATTTATAATTGTCTTATTATATAAAAAAGAACAATACAATAATACTTTAATTATTTTAATTATTAATATTAATCAAATCGAAGTATTATCTTATAAGTATATCTATTAATTATCGAAGTGTAGTAATATATGTATTTAAATAATATTCTTTAAAAAAATAAATACTAAAGTAATATATAAATATAATATAATATATGAACCTTACATAAAAGATTTTATATTGAAATAAAATATTAATTGAATTAAAATATTATCATCATTATCATCATCATCTCCTATTTTTTACTTATATTATTGTTCCTAGTATAATAAATCCTCTTATGAATACGGTACTCTACAAGTACGGTTTCGATAAAACACCATAAAAAATTTATGTCCACCCTTCTATAACACGATATTCTTATAACAAGATATCCATATGCCATCGCTTAATAAACTTGTATAACCCCCATATAACAGAATTTCCTTTAATACGGTTTTTATAAAACACGAAACGAATTAAACCTATTAAACGAATGTATTATTATATATACACATACATATACATATACATATGTATATTGTCCACGCTCTATATTCTTAAAACTGCTGAAATAAAATCTATTAATCGCTGATATAAATAATCTAATGTGAAATAATTTAATGTATACGATAGTAACGTAAGAATCTTGATTAATTTTATTGCGTGTAAAATCGAATGATTGCGAAGAACGAAATATAAATGAAAAATCTAAAATCTTACTTACGGAGTTGGTATCTTCATACGACGACGGCTTGTGTTAGACTGAGGACATCTCGAGACGAATGACGCATAGTTTTGCTTAGAAGATACACGAAGGTTAATAGAAATAAAGGAAGAATATAAACAATCAAAACCTGTGCGTACAAGGAAGATGATGATGTCATATTATTTACGTTTAGTTATACACGTTCATGCACGTATTTCTGTTTTTATACATAATATTACTTTTATCTATTTACATACACTTTATATCTGTATATATATGTATACGTATCTACGTAAATTATTTTTAAGTAATACTAACAATTTAATTTATCGTACGTACATAGACATGTACTATTGATGTATTAATTTTTTACGTTTTTTTCATTTGATTATATATTGTTATAATAAACTTGTCATAAAATTTATATTGTACGATATTTATTATAAATTATAGAATATTTATTTTTACATTCTATCATTATTTTTTGTGTAATATTTATTATGAATTATTTCTTTTAAAATTTATTATACAATATTTATTGAAAACGTTATTAAAAAGATAAAAAAGAAAAAACAGAAATTATTTAATTACAATCCGTATCAACTTTATAATATAACACTTACTATCAATTATCATCTTTTTTCATTTAATTTATATTTTCCCCCATTATAGATTTTATTTATTACATTTATCCGTACGTATAAACAAAATTAGATTCCGCTCCATTTCCTTTCTTTTCTTTTTTCTTTCCGCATGGAATGCACATGTGCAACGAAGCGTTGTACTGTCACATACACCCATACATACATACATATGCACATACACAAATACTTCAACAAATTACGAATCCTTTTTAAACGGGAGCTAACTTTCGTTCTGACTTCCTTTTACCCCCATCGTATCCCCATCCATTATTCGATTCGATACATTATTCATAGACGTAGCGATCTCTCGAGACACAATCGAATAAGAAAAAAAAATAATAAAAAAAAAGAAATAAAAAGAGATAGAAATAGAAAGAAGTAAAGAGAGGGAGAGAAAGAGAGAGAAGTAACGTTCAAAAATTCATTCACTCTCGATCGATTATCATTTTATGGAGAATGATAGCTTTCCAGGGATATGATTAAACGAACAACATAAAAGCTAGTTGTATTTTATTCTATCGATATGAAGTAGAACAGAGTGGGAGAGAAAGAGAGAGAGAGGGAGAGAGGAGAAGAGAGTGAAAACACATAATCGAGTTTCAAACTTTTCTGATGGATTTTGTCAATGAAAATGGATGTCATTAAATGAGTTTTGTTTTTAGTGATATACATTACATTCATGAAAATTAGTTTAATAGAATATGTCAAAAAATTTATTTAGAATTTTGCAAAAAAAGATATTTAATTTAATTTTATTGTAATTAATAAAGAATAATAAATAAAATATTGTGAGATATAAAAAAATGAATGTTGAATTAATTATATGTGAATATAGCATGAATATTCATATTATATTCACAAACATGCATACATATGCATTAAGTACGTCATATTAAATGTATGTGAATTCTTTTGAAAAATATAACGTTTACTAAATAAATGGTATTCGTATTAATTTCATACGGATAATATATGATACGATAAAGAGATTAAATATCAATATTATTTAATATTATTAAATTATATATATATATAAAATATTATTATGACAATATTCTTTAGATATAATAAATATTGACACTTGTAATAATGGAAATATTTCATGAAATAAAAAAAAAATAATGGTGAATGACTCGTGAAATGGACAGAAATATTTGAGGATTCAGTTTTGGTATGATCGATTTGCACAGGATCGATAAAGCCATCTCGTGCTAAACATATTTCGAATAGTCTACTCCTTGGAGAAATATCATTTCTTTTCAAAGACCCTCTTCTATTACCTCTCCTTTTCCCTTTCTCTCTCTCTCTCTCTCTCTCTCTCTCGTATCTTTCGTGGTCGTAGCTGAAACTTTCGTCGCGGAAAATTTCATTTTCCGTGGGGAAACGAAAGACTCTGGCTATTCATCGCTTATCACCCCTCACCATATGGAAACACGTGTGAAATATCGAACGAAACAAAGACAATAAAAAATTATTTATTATATACATTAAAAAATATATATGCATGTATATATTTATGTATTCATTACGGGATTTTTATCATTTCATTTTTTATCTTGAAATTAATTTCATTAAAATAATAAAAAGATAAGAAACGAAAGTACATAAAAAAATGAGTAAAAATAAGAACACCAAAGTAAAATTAACTATAATAACGCATAATCAAGTGTACTGAGAATAAGATTAATGTTCTATGAAAAAGGAAAAAAAAAGGAAAGTAGCGTTCTTATATTTTACATTTATCTTTAATAAATTGAAAGAAGTAATAAAAAGAGAGAAAGAGAAACATGACGAGTTAAAGTGCGAGAGAGAAGTACATGTATCTAACCTTTTTCTGTTATATCTAACTATATAAGTGATCGATATATAAATACACACACACACACACACACACACACACACACACACATATATATATATATTATATAATGAAGTATAAACTACATAAATACAATAAAAAATAAACTATCAATCTAAATAGGACCAACACAAGGCTATAGTTAAAAAAGAAAAGAATTAGAATTAAAATTGGAAGCTGAACTAATCTCGAAGAAATGAGATCGAATTGATAAAAAGAGAAAGAAGATAGAGAAAAAAAAACGTGAGAGAGAAAGCAAAAAAAATAGAGAGGAAGAGAAAGAAAGAGAGAGAAGGAAGTATAGGAAAATTTTCCTAGATCGAATGTATCCGATTTATTTCTTTCGTATTTATGTACATATGTATGTGATCGAGATATATCGTACGTCGAAAGAGAGTCATCGATATCGGTGTCTCAAACCCATATAGAAAGTTATGCGAGCGTGGCTTCGCATGAGATGACAAAACCGCCTTCTAGTATACGAGTCGATTCGAGAGGATATATACTATGTTAGGATGACAGTGACAAACGCTAACGATCCTCTTTCTCTCTCAGGGATGCTGATCTCTTTCTTTCTTTCTTTCTTTCTTTCTATCTTTCCTTTTATTTTTCTTTTTCTTTTTAACTTCTCTCCTTTTTCTCCCTATCCTCACGATTCTCCTTTTCTTTTCATTCGAAACAAATTTCGTCTCTCGCGTTGCACGATTTAATCCAATTGATTTGTAAGTAAATAAAAAGCATCGAAATCGCATTGTGTGTTTGTGCGTTGCCTATCATATTTGCGTGAAATGTTTTGAATTGGAATTAATATTGTAAAAATGTTATTCTGCATTAGGAAAAGTGATTTTCTAATGTTTTCACTACGCGTTAATATCTGATATATTTTGTGCTATTATATATATATATTTAATTAGAATAGATAGTAATATCTAACACACATACATATATATATATATATATATATATATATATATAATAATCACATAATTCTACGTATAAGATATATTACAAACTTTTTATTTTACTTATAACATGCTCCCATAAACCATTAAAAAAGTAAAATTTATCAGAAAAAAGAAAATTTCTTTTTCCAACTAATATTATTCACTTCTCTTTAGATAACTCTAACATACGATCCTAACAGAACAAAATCTATTATTAAAATATCCTTTTTTTCGTCTTGGAATCCTAGAAAAAAAAAAGAATACAAAAAAGCAAAAAGGAAAAAACTGAAAATAAAAGATAAAAATAAAAATAAAGAAAAATCCAGAGAGAAAAAGAGAGAGAAAGAGAAAAGGGGACAGACAATAAAGTTTCGTACGATTCCTATCGACTTCCCCGCCACGACAAAAGCTCTTTTCATGGGAGGGAGTTTCCATGGCATTCTGCCAGTTGAACGATCTCCTAGCAGTTGTCAAAAGTAAAACGGCCTTCGTTCTTTCTTCTTACAACCGATGCAAAGAAGCTGTTATAGGTCGGACTGGTTTTGACGGATACCCTTTACTCGAACTTTCCCTATCTCTTTTTCTCTCTCTCTTTCTCTTCTCCCTTCCCCTCGCTGTTGCTACAACTTCTGTCCTTTTCTTTCTTTCTATCTGGTTCGAAGGTATCAAAGAGACTGAGAAACCACAGGTTTCTGGTGTGTTAAGTTCACTAAAGAAAGAGAGAGAGAAAAAGAGAGAGAGAGAGAGAGAGAGAGAGAGAGAGAGAGATAGTTTATCGAGGTCAACATTCCATGAGATCTTCTTTCGATACTTTTTATTCATCCCCCTCCTATCTCCTCCCCGACTCCTATCTCTACTCCCTCCACCCACCCTCTCTCTCTCTCTCTCTCCGTATCTCTCTTTTTTATTATATCCTAACTCCTCTTATCTCAACTCTTTCTTGGTTCACGACATTTCTCGAAAGAAATCTCGATCATCGTATTGCTATGCGCGTTCATGTGAATTTATCTATGTATATGTCTATGTATACACGAATTTGTCTTCTGTCTTTCTCTAGCCTTTTATATATCATATATGAAGGTATAAGTCTCTTTTATATCGTCCTTCTCTTTTTCTTTTTCTCTTTCTCTCTATCTTTTTCTATGTCTCGTCTTGTTCTCTTACTCGTTCGAAGTTCACGTATGTGCTTTTGGATAAAGGAAACCACTTCGATATCTTATTTTCGACGATTTATTCGACGATTCACCTGTGAAATAGAGTGGGTATTGTATATTGGTAGAAAGGAAAAGAAAAAGATTAGAAAAATGTTTTTGCTGGTTTGAAATGGAAGAAAAAGTGGTGAGAATTGTTGTTGTTGTTTGTGATTTGTTTCGTTCGTTTTCTTTTTTCTTTCTCTTTTCTTTTTTTCTTTTTTCTTGTTCTTTTCCCTTTTCTCTTTTCTTTCTTGTTGTTCTCGACGAAATCAATATATTGTTCGAAAGGTTCTTCGATTTGAATTTATTATATAAGTTATTTCGTAACTATTTATGAATTTTTTCTTAGTTTTTTAGCAAAAATCTATATCCATGATTATCTACTTGCTTTTACTATAATTTTCGGTAATATTTAATATCGATTTTAATATAAATATTAGAAATTATGTTGAACAGTAAAACATTGAGATTTAATATAGCAAATATTAAAATTATGATGAAAAAAATTATATAGATATTCGGTAAAATAATCACTATTATTGTTTAATACATTATAATAAAAAAAAAACAACAACAAGATAATTTTCCATTAAAACGATATAAAATATATCTCTTTATGAAAATAACAAAATTAAAATTTAATGTATACTAAATGTAAAAATTCATAAAAAGAAGTTTCGCGATAAAATTGAATGAAAAAAGAAACTAATCCAATAAAACAATAATGAAAAAATAATGTCCACATATATACTTATTAAATCAACAAATTATATTATTAAACTAATCAAATTGTGATTTAATTTCTTTGAACGAATATAAAAATTCGTTCGAATCAATTATATACGAAGGATCATTATTATCGTTTGATACTCGATAAGAAAAAAAAAAAAAAATAGAAAAAAATTCGATAAAATACTATTCTATTGGAAAGATATATTACATATCACAAGTATCATTAATCATAATCCGTTCCTAGCGAATAGAAATTTTTCTAGCCGTTCACGATCATCAGATACGTAAAGAACCCTCACACAGCATTCACACACAAATATATATACATATACGTATATATGTAACCGAGTATTTCCTCTACATTAAAGACCTATCATAGAAAGTTAAATCGCTTGTCTCGCTAGGAGCAAATCCTCTCTCTCTCTTTTCTCTCTCTCTCTCTCTCTCTCTCTCTCTTTTCTCTCTCTCTCTCTTTCTCTCGTCTTGAAGATGAGCCTTCTCACGGACGTCGATCTGTAGCTCGGTAAGTAAAAAACGCGAGAGGAAAGAGAAGAGTACTCTAATGTGCATGTATATGTACATATGTATATGAACATGTATATATATTATATGTATGTATGTGTGTATGTGTATAGAGCATATGAAACGTTACTCTAAGAGTCAAAGCCAGGGTTACGGTACTATATATGAGTTGAATAGCAGAGTCGAGTCGACTTCGAGCTTGCTTCTTTCAAAAGAGAAAAAGAGAGAGAGAGTGAGAAGTGTATATAGGGTGTACAAAAATGTTATTATAAGTTGAACATCAAAAGCATATAGCGATTTTTAAAATTATGTATCAATGTTAATCTGCTTTAAAATGTATAATTTTAATGATGTAATATAAATTCTGATGATGATATAGAAAGGGAAAAAGAGAAAATATATATTTTTAGAATTCTAAAAGAAAATATATATATATGTATATAGGATGTGAAAGATTGAATCTAATATGTCGAATAAAAGATATATCAAGTAGAAGAAAAATAAGAGTATTTAAATATCATCTGTTATTATATATAAAAGATATTTAAAAATATTAATAATAATAATAATAATAGAGAAAAAGCAAAATAATAATTTGAAAGAAATGTTGTTACACGATGTACGAAAATATTATTATTATTAAAAGTCAAATGTTGAAAACGTGATGATAAAAAAA
>NC_057695.1:4800110-4870560 GCF_014466175.1 Vespula pensylvanica
TTACATTAGATATATTTTCTTATTCCTAATCTAATAATCGAAAAAATATGAAAAAAAAAGAAAAGAAAAAGAATCTTGGATGGTTTTTAACAATTTCAAGAAATAAAATTCCTTTTCAAAGAAAATATTCACACCTCTTAAAATATTTTATGTCCGTCGATCGTCAATTTCGATCAAAAAAAAAGAAAAAAGAAATAAATTTTATTTACATAATCAAATTATTTTTAACGAATATCGATAGGACATAAAAAAATCTTAAGAAGAGTAATAAAATCCCTTCTTATTAAAAAGATTCCTTTTCGAACACCATAAGTATAATACTTTACTTTTGCTATATTTAATGTTCTCGATCATTATTTGAAGTTCTCGATCATTAAATTAAGAAAGAAAAGAAAAAGGAAAAATCATTCTCACGATCAGATAGTTTCTAACGAATGCCGATAGGGGTTGCAAACAGAGAAAGAAAAGTGAGACGAAAAGAGAGAGAGAGAAAGAGAGAGAGAGAGAGAAGAAGAAGAAAAAAAAATAAAGAAGAAAAAAAAGAAAAAGAAAAAAATTTTATGGAAGGAGAATTCACTGGTAGTCACGATTTTGCACGAAGCTCTGTGATCCGTGTATAACGGGAAAGAGAGGAAGAAAGAATAGACGTGGCATGCCACCCTTTCGATTCTTTCATCGTCCGTGGCAAAGTTCGACGGGTCGTTCGATGGATCGTTCGAACGTGCTGCCTGTGTCCCCATTGAAAAGGTATATCCGACAGGCAGCTTCTCTCTCTCTCTCTCTCTCTCTCTCTCTTTCTTTCTCTATTTCTTTCTCACAAATATACATACACCTACACTAAAATGTTTTTTACATGGCAGGTGAACACTCGAGCTATGATAGGAGTGGTCGACTGACGGTGTCATCCCTTTTGTAATGTCGAGTAGATATCTAAATAATGCTTTATATATATATATATATATATATATATATATATATATATATGTATGTATGTATGTATGTATTTATATATGTATGTATATATGTATGTACGTATGTAAATATCTTTCTCTCTTTCTCTCTCTGTAATACTTACTCTTTAGAAGCTATTCACGCACGTGTTAACACTTTATAGCCTTTGGCAAGTACTTACGATTGAGACTAACTGTACTCTGAAAAGATTTTGTATAGGTTCCATTATTAGTGAACTCTACATTATTTTGTTACGTCTATCACTCTTTTGTGAATATTTGTTTTAAATGATTATTGCTCTAACTTTATATTAATATTATTAGTATTATTATTATGTTCTTTTTCTATTTTTATTTTCGTGAATATCTATTTTAAATAAAATGATCTTATTTCTATGATCAATCAGTTTATTTTTAATAAATTGAAATAATTTTTTATAATTGATTTACAAATTCCATATGATTAAATATCTATAGATGTTGAAAATATTATGTAAAAAGGAATAAAGTGAATTAGAAGAAGAAGAGTGTAAGATATTTAAAAAAAAGAAGATCTGTTACCTATTCTAAAAAGGATCATTTTAATAATTCAAAAAAGGTAAAATGGAAATAAGAAGGGGATCTTCGGTCTTCTATCTTTTTCGTAAAGAAAATAAAAAGATAAAAGAAAATATTAAAAAGAATAATTAATGGATAGCGATACTATAAAAAAGAAAAGAGAAATTTCCTATATAATTTATATAAAAAAAAGAAAAAATATACATACATATATAATATAATAAAATTTATAAAAATATGTAAAATAGAAAAAAGAAAATTGGAGAAACAGATCACGGATCTTAATTAAATGGAGAAACATGTAACAAAGTAAAAAAGAAAGAATAGAAAAAATACAGATAGAAAGAGAGAAAAAATTTAAAACAACCGAAGAAAGAAAAGATCCTTGTATAATTTCTATATCAAAACGAAAATAAGAGAAAAATAGAAAAAGAAAAAAAGAGATTCGAAGAAAAATTGAAGGACGAGATTATGAAACGAGAAAAAATATTGGAAGAAAAAAGGAAAGAAATTTTGTTAAAAACAAAAAATTTCGGAGTATCAAGGACATCTTTTTTATCTTATTTCTCTCTATCTCTCTCTCTCTCTCTCTCTTTCTCTTTCTCTGTCTGTGTCTTTGTTTCTATCTCTCTTTCTCTCAAAACGTTTTATCGAACGACTGCGGTCGACAGGACCCTCGGACTTAATTGAGCTCTTAATTGAGCGAGAAATAACGGCATAGTGCTGGTCCAGTTGGTATGGGAGCGTGCTCACCTCGTGAAAAACCTCTTATTAATCTGTCCCATTAACGCCCACCATGAAATGCTCCATTCTGAGGGAAATCTTTCGTAGAACAGTGGTTTTGGTCTTCTCGTTCACAGATTCGATATATTATAAGAAAACATTAGGTATATAAATGTACCAAATAATCGTCATGTATTTTTTCTATATTTTTTGTTCCGAACTTTCATTTATAAAAGAACAAAAGAAAAATATATATATCAGAATGTATTATTTTTAAATATATCTACAGAAAATTTCAATTGCAATTAAAAAAAAGAAAGAAAGAAAGAAAAGAGAGAAAGAAAAAAGACGATTCATAATTAAAAATAATTTCAGTTTCCTCTGAGGAACAATACATTCGAAGATAATTTAATAGCATATCCTTAATAAGTTATTACGTACGTGCAAATATCGTATACATATTTTCCAATGTAGAAAATTTGGAAAAGATTATTTGCCAAAGATTTAACCAGCATCACTCGAAAATCCTCTCAAAGGAGTTATTGTTAAGTACGTCATTGAATATTCATAGACTTGCGATCGGCAAATATCCTTTGAGCTTTGTACTTTTCTTTGGAAAAGTACGATGCATTAAAATATCGAATTTCATTTGCAGCAACTCGAACGATAGGACACGTACGTGCCTATATATATATATATATATATATATATATATATATATATATATATATATATAGGTGTCCTATGGTTACACTAAGTACACATGTATATATGTATATATGTACATATGTATGTATTTATGTATGTATGTATTTATACAGATATATACGATATACAGGCATTTATCGTTCACCAAAATTCGATCATCCGTGTTTCGGACGACCACGGCACAATTTATGCTTCCAAAATTGCTTCCTCTTTCGTTCGATTAATGCATCCTATATAAACCGGAAAAACAGAAACCGCTGACAACGCTATTCGTAAATTCAAAAGGAAGAATAAGGGAAAAATAGATAGAAATCAAAATACAGAGAAAGAGAGAGAGAGAGAGAGAGAGAGAGAAAATGTGTGTGTGTTTGCAAAAGGGATAATTAGCTGTTAATTTATTTCTATAGCTATTTTGGTTAACGAATAAAAAGAAATTTAGACTGCTGATTCAGAGAAATATAGATGAATAAATTAAGAGAGAAAGAGAGGGAAATTAATAATTATAAATTATTCTAATAAAAACAGAATATTTAAAAAAATATAAAAATAAAAGGAGATAGAATAGTTTGGAATTTCTAAATTAGTTATTACATATATATATGAAATTATATATTATTACATTTTAATGTTATTATTTCTAATGATTTACTGATTAGAAGGGAATTTCATTTTTCATTTAATTTATTATATGAATTATATAATACTTGTTATTCGACTAAACATTATTATTATTTTCGTAATAATAATTAATCTGTTTATGAAAAATACGAAAAAATAAATAAAAAAACAAAAAGAAGAGAATAAGGAGAGAGAAAGAGAGAAATTATTTTCTATACATTAAAAGATGTTTAAAAATTAATCTATTTTTTTTTTTTTTTTTATAAGAAAAAACAATCAGAGGAATATTAAGAAATGAGAACAATAAAAAGAGATAGAAATATATATATATAAAAACAAAGAGAGAGAGAGAGAGAGAAATATTACATACATACATACATTTATATATATATATATATATCATATACATATCTGGTTCTCATTGGTTTTCCGATTTAAAATCGATTATACTATCGATATAACGAGGTAAATGAAACGTATCGCGATTAATTCCGACTCGTAATTATCGGAAGGTTCACCTAGTTATATATACATATAATACATATATATTGTTAGTTGCACAATTGTACTATACTACATACTGCAATGCTGCACAATATTCTGACTCATTTTGAAATATAATAATTGCTTTCCTGCAAACGTATCTTTTCGATGAAGTTATCGACCAAGCGAATTAAATTGTCCATTGGGATATATAATAAAGAGAAAGACAAAGAGAAATATCATGTAAACTCGTCGATTTTACTAATTAAAGCTATTGTAATTTTCACTTTATTTCATACTTTCTCAAATAATCTTATAAGTTTTTTATACCACCGTATATTATCACTTACGTATATTATGATATCTGTGTTTAAAACTTATTTTATTATTTTATTATTTATCTTGTTATGATCTATACAGATCAACGATATTTATAACTTTCTAAAACTTCAATAAACAAATCATAAATTATACTTAAAAATAAATTTGATTAAATTCTAAAATATGCATTAATTAATAAAATGAAATTATATAATTGTATATATATATATGTATCAATTATCAAAAAAAAATAACATCAATTATTACAAAATAATCCAATTAAATTATTTCTATTAACGTTTCATTATATTGCATATACAAGAAAAAAAAAGGAAAAAAAAGAAAAGAAAAAGTTTGCAGGTTACTTACCAATTTGACTGCTTCGTAGTCGCCATTTCTGAGCAAATCCATCAGCCTCGAGTGTTCCATTTCTTCTCTGGTCTTCTTCTTCTCTTCTTCCCCCTTTCCCTCGTCCCTCTCAACGAGTTCTACTCGATCGTCGAACCGCTTCGACCTGTTCGCTTGTTGATCGCCGCACTTCGACTCGCTTCGACGTTCGACTTTCGCCGGCAAACCAGCATCAAATTGTAAATTCTTAAGAAGACTCTCTTTAACCACCATAACGCTCGATCTGTCCTCATTATTTTCCTTCGAAGATAGGATCGACATATCGTTCTCGATCATCGACCTAACATCTTGCGTATCATCCTCCTCCTCCTCCTTGAACTTGTTCATTAAACAATCATCCTCGTTATTATCAATAGAAAAAACTTTCTCGGTATTCATTATTAACAATCGATCGTCAAAATCATAATTACCCTCGTCCATCTCTATCAAATCATTTTTCATATCCTCGTCCTCCATTTTATTATTATCCACCTTGGTATTACTCGAAAAACGATGATACATCATCGTATCCAACGATTTCTCATCGGAATTGATCGAATTAATCTGATCTATAGTTTTCCAATCGTCCAAGGTCACCGATCCTTTATTACACCGAACAATTTCAACTTTTCTATCGTCTTCCATGATAGTCTCAAGAGTCTCCTGTCTCGTTTCACCGATCCTACTATAAATCTCTTCTTCGATTTCTCCTCCTCTTTCTCCTCCTCCTTCTCCTCCTCCTTCACCTTCCTCCTTTTCTTCTTCTTCTTCTTCTTCTTCTTCTGCTTCCTCCTCCTCCTCTTTTCTTCCTTCCTTTTGTCGCTTTCTCAGATTTTCTTCTTCGAGTTCACACGTATCCGTACGTTCGCCATAAGCAGATATGCGTAAAGATGGCCGAAGGATCGAACGTAGATCGTCAGCATAAATCACTTGGGGTTCCAAAGTACGTTCGTAAATCTTTTCTACGTGATTAGACGACGATACCAAAGAGGAGGAGGAGGACGATGACGACGAGAAAATATATTTCACGTTATCACACGTATTATCCTTTTTCAATAATTTAACAGATTTCACGCAATTACGATCGTTAGGCTTGAACGTGGATGATCTTGTCGTAGCGGCCTCGTTAAACGTAATATTGCATTGATTCTTTAGATGAGAACCACTGTCCTTCCTAGGTAGTATCGGTGCTTTCCTTGGATTTAGTTTTCTCCAATCTATTTGACCTTGAGAGGATGGTAAACGTACTTGTACGCTAACGAGATTACCCTTATCCTCGCAATCATTCCTCGTAATATTATCCCTTTTACCAACCACCACGTGATTCGATTTAGAATGGACAACGTTCGGCAAAGTTTCATCGAACGTTTCATCCTTCTTGACCGAACAATCGAGTCTAACTTTTTCACCGTCTTTCTTTATGTTCACGATCCAATCCTCGTCGATTCTTTTACTACTTCTTTCGTCATCTATTATCGTACGAACTCCGTTATTATCCTCGTCGTTATTTTTCATTAACGAAGATACACCGACCGACGTTGCAACGTTGTTACGATCAATATGATACTCGTTTAAATAAGATCTCTTAAAGGACGACTTTCTAGATAAAACCGACACGGATGATAATCCATTGTTATCGGTATAATTCGAATTAGATAATTTATTATCCCTCGGTTCTATAATCGTACGTTTGAAACTCGATCCACGTTGAGGTATTCTAGAAGTTGACGTATTCGGACTGATATCCCTTCTGTTGACTCCGTTCGATGCTAAAAATCCATAATCCTGCTGTCTGCTTTTGTTCTTTATCAAAAGATAATCTTTGTATGTACCTTTGTTAAATAAAATATTAGTCATGGATGATGATTCGGATGATTCTTTATTCGTTCGCGTTAGATCGTCGTAACTCGACGTACTACCACCAGCAACGCTAACACCTGCTGCTCCACTAGGGCCACCATTGTTTGCACGATCGGTTGACTCATCGATCGACCTTGATCTTGGATCTTGACGACATCTTCTTTGGGTGGTACGTCGTTCGGCGGTACTGTTTGATCTGGTTAATGGTTTATCGCGCTTATTAATCGAACTTTGTAATTGGGCTTGATTCAACCATTCGTCTACGCGCCTTTGAACCTCACCTTTTCTTGGTAAATCATCCTCGTTTGTTCTCGATGACGACGACGACATCATCGTCACGGAATTGGTACGATCGATATTATCGATAATCAATGGAGACGCTCGTCGTGACGAAGAGGACGACGTCAAGGCCGATGAGGAGTATCTAGTTGGATCTTTAACTCTATCACGTGATCTCTGTCTCCCTTGTGTCTGTCGATTTATTTTCGTAATCGTTTCATCTTTTTCATTCCGACGAGACGACGTAAAATTATTTTCGCTCGAAATCGTTGTTCTTTTTATTATTTGTTGCTGTTGTTGTTGTTGACGATGATGATGATGATGATGATGATGATGATGATGATGATGATGAATACTCCTATCATTATTGTGATTATTATTGTGATATTGCTGAGGTTGCTGAATTTCTTTCTTGTTCTTTTGATGTTCAACGTTACGAGATTTTATTATATTCATCGTGCATGTACTACCTACATCACTGGACTCGATCATCCTTTCGTCCTCGTACTCATCGAGTATGTTATTTACCGATTGAGTATCCGCCGAACTAGTACTTTTCGATTTATTCCTTACTATACTTTCCTCGCTGCTCGAGTATCCACTTTGTTGTTGTATTTGTTGAGGTTGTTGAGGTTGTTGAGGTTGTTGTTGTTGCAGAGGTGGTGATGGTGGTGGTGGTAATGGTATCGATGGTATCGGTGTTGGTGGCGATTGCTTAGATCGACTTTTTAAAGGATTTTGAAATTTATCAATCCTTTTACCGATCAAACGATGATCATTATCTTTTTTTTCAGTATAAATGTACTTCTGATTGGTCGTTCGATTGTTATCGTTTCTCGTGTTTTCTCTCTTGTCGTAAATGATTGTCCTTGAGTTACGTGATGAAATTTGAGAATTTCTAACATTTCCTTTTTCGTTCGTTGATATTCTCGATACCAATCTCGAACGTGGTATTTGTTCGATCGTGTAACCATCATCGTCGGCATATGGTATATCGCCGATTAAAGTTTTTGCAAACGTTTCATCGCTCATCTTCATCAAGAATGGATCTTTATGATCCTAATTAGCTTTATTATAATGTCTCGTTACATTTTCACAAGGATCTTCTTTTTTGTCCCTTTTTTTTCTTTTTTTTTTTTTTAAGTATTCTCGAAGTTCTGAAACGAAAATATAAAGATAAGTTAGATTCGGTGTAATTTAATGTGACGTACAATTCAAAATAATATAAATAATTTCTTTTCAATAATTCTTTTTCAAACAAATAATACATGTAATAAAATGGTCAGGCTCTGATAAAATTAATTCATTATTACACGTATATATGTATATAATCAAGTATGTTAATTAAAACAATTGACTATTATATATGTAGGTCATCAAATAGATATGTTAATTGATATTTTACAATGTGATAGAATATAGAATATTACAGGATTGAAATAAATGAAATTAATCTTGGTTAATTAGAGATTTGGAAGAAATCGATTTTTTATATGATTTCAAATAATTTATAATCATTAGTCAAAAGATTAATCAAACATGTTAATCAATGTTTCATTCTAATAGTATGGTATGATAGATTAAAATTCCTTTTGATTTAATGAAAATAAAAATTAATTTTAAATTTATTGTTTTAATTTCTATATTATTTTTCGTTTGCATTTTATCAGAGACAAAACGTTCGATCATTTTTAATAAATTGAAATAATTTTTAATAATTATGTGTATATATATATATACATACACACACATTTTATTTATTATTATATTTACAAATAATATTTATTATTATTACTTATATATTTATATTTTCTTTCCAATTAATTACTTGAATTTTTCGAAATTGTGCTATATATATTACATATATTATATTTATATATATTATATATAGAAATACACATGCATATATATATATATAATATTTAAATATCAGAAATGAAAGAGTTAATTAGTAGAAACGAAGAAAGTTGAAGAAAACTAAAAGTTTAATAGTGAACTCTAAACTGCAACTAACGTTTCATCTTCCAAGGTTTTCTCAAAGATCTTATCTTTAAGCTTCCTCGATAATTTCAATCCATTTCGACGCGCTCTCGTCAAGATAAGCGAGGAGAAGTTTTTAAGTGGCATATTAAGTGGCTGACATTGGTTCCACTGAAAGGCACCGTTGTAAAAGTAGATCTTAATCTCCGGTTTTATCGTCAAGTCGATCAAAACCAGAAGCAGATGTCTACGATCGTTCAATATGTGCTGCTTGTTTTTTCTTCCTGTTCCTTTTCTTTCTTTTCCTTTTTCTTTTTTATTTATTTATTTAAACAATCATACTAATTATATCTATGCAAATAATTATTCAAAATTCATTTCAAAAATGTTCAAATACTACTTTTCGTGTTCTCTTCTCTTTTTTAATTATTTTCTTTGATTTTATTAGTAATAAATTATTTCATGATTTTTATCTTAGTTTATAATACGTTATAGTATGTTGCATTACGTATCTTCGTAAAATATAATTGTTTGTTTAATAAAAATACATATAATATATAATACATTAACATTTTAAAGAAAACTAAAAAAAAAGAAGAAAGAAAAGAAAAGAATTATAAACGAAAGAAACTGTGATTATGATATCATAAAAACAAGCTGGACAAAAAAGCATCATCTTATGTTAAATGTCCGTGGAACACAAGATTCTATATAAACAAAAAACAAACATTTTTAACGAAGCAACCTAATTCACGTCCACAAAAAAATTCCAACTCGTTCACAAAAAAAATTACTTTGCTCCGATATCAACCAAATTAAAAAATAAAAATATGTATATGGGTCTATTTGAGTTTTCTTGAAATTTTATTTAATAATCCCTTGTAGCAAATTAAAAAAAAATAAATACTAATACCAATAATAACAATAGTAATAATAGTAATAAAAAGAAAAAAAAAAGAAATAGAAGAAGAAGAAGAAGAAGAAAAATAATATGAAGGAAGAAACTGTGATCATGTTATCATAGTTGCAATCTAGGACAAAAAGAGATCATCTTGAAAATATAATAGTATCGTTTTCGGATAGTCTCAATTTTCCTGGAACATACGGGTGGCTCTAGTAGCCTCCTCCTATGAGTTTCAAAGCTCACCCGGTAGAACTACTACTCTCTCGGTGGATTAGGTTCTAATAACGGTGTCATTCAAGCAGGCCCTCTACGTGCGTCGTCTATTCGATCCATTATCCGTTGCTTTTCTTCCCCCAATATTCTCTAATACTATTTCTCTCTCTCTCTCTCTCTCTCTCTCTCTCTCTCTCTCTCTATCTCTCTCTGTCAACGTTATTCCTATGTACAAGATAACAATGAAAAAGATCACAATACAAAAAGGAATAGAAAAATCGATCGTACGGTATCCAACTGTATCTATCAAGTTTCTACTTTATCTGAATAAATAAAAAAAAAATAAAAAAGAGATTAGAAAAATTATTCATACAGATTTGAATATTACGAATACAATATTCATTAGATAGTTGATTTTCATACAATCAAGATCAGCATAAAAATATAATAGTTAATTAATAGTGATCTTTTAATTATTAAGTAACGTCATTCTTTTTTCTCTTTTTCAATACAATTATATCTCAAATAATAATTCATATTCGTAAGTAAATTCGGTAACACTGCTTTTAACGTGTTAATTAATAAATGTGTATTAATTAATTTATATTATAGTTTTTATAATTATATCAAATTTTATTAATTAATGTGACGTAAAATTTCATTTGAGAAGAAATAACAGCAAGTAATAAGAAAAATTAATTATATTATATTCAATAATTAAATTTAATAAGAAAAGAAAGATGATTTCGAGCTGAATAGAGGTATAACAAACTAATGTTTACGCAATGAAATGAATAAAAAAAAAGAATGTATCGAGTCATTAAAGATGAATTCTAAATTACTATGATAGGCGTGCCTCCTAATCAGGTTCTTGTTAATACAACATGTTTCTTTCTAAGCACGATCCGTCTTTCTTCGAACGATCATAAAATATGACGTGTTTACGAACTGAATAGGACGATTACTATGTACGATAAAACTGTTAGACACCACGTCATTGATAATCCGTTTAGAAGAATTAAATATTTCTAAATAGAATCTCTTTTCTATAAAATATATTTTTTTTCTGTTTGTCTTTTTCATATTTCAAATATTTTTTTTAGGATACAAAAAAGAAGTAACTTTAAAAAATGACAAAAAGTGAGATAAATTTACATTAAATATTACTTAAACATTATCATTATCATTACCATTAATATATTACTATTATTGTATCTAAAAAAAAATATATATGCTGTATTACTATACTGTATTATAATAGTATTAATATATATACCATATTATTACAATTACTATATCCTTCATATTATCTTTACTATATTTGTATAATTATTATATCCTCGTTATCATACTTGTTGCCTTACTATCATCCTTACATTACCATTATTATTACTATCATTATCACCATCATTAAATCAACGATGATATTTAGAAATCACTCAGACGACCAAGACCTAGTTTCAGATAAGAAATCGCTATGATAAGAAAAATTAAAAAATAGAGAAAAATACATGGAACCAACCAACCAATCAACCTAACCAGCAAACAAACAAATAAACAAAAAATAAAAGGGACAGAAAATAAAAGATAAAAAAAAAAGGAAAAAATACGTAGAAAGAAGCAATCAAAAAAGTTGACAGAGAGAAAGACGTATCGTTCGATAACGCGACTCATTAATCTCGCTAACGGATTGGTACTCTCTCTCCTACCTACCTACCTACCTACCTACCTACCTACACTACCTACACTACCTACACTACCTACCTACCTATCTTTGGTGAGATAAGGTTACTACTCCTGGCTCTCTATGATCCTGTCCGAACGTATACGAAACCTTCAACAACATAAGATCGATATGAATGTTCTCGGTCATAGCTCTATCCAAACCTTACCCTTGATCATAAATCACCTTTCCAAAGACCATCTAATTATTCTCAAACGCCTGTGTCCTCATCCCTTTCTCTCTCTTTTTCTCTCTCGTATCTCTTATCTCAAGAGTTTCTTTAGCTATCTCACGACTACTTTTTACACGTGTAATAATCATAACAATGTTATTAATTTAATTATAATAGTATAACGATATAATCAATTTAACACGTAATACATATAATATTTCTAATAATTTCTTACGATACTGATCAAGTAGAAATATTACAAAACGATTGTAATGTAAAAAAGTATTGATAATTTCTATACTTGATCGTTTACATAAATACAAATTCATATATAATCAAAGTATCTCGTTGACAGATGAATGAATGAATAAATAAATAAATGCATGAATGAATGAATAAATAAATAAGTAAACAAATAAACATAAAAACAAGGTAACACGTATTAGTAATAAATCAAAAGGGAGGAGAGGAAAGAAAAAGAAAAAAAAGTGAAAGAAAGAAAGAAGGAAAAATGTGAATAAAAATTCGATAAAAATAAAAGTAAAAGTTAAAAGTTTCTTAACAAAAGAAGAATGGAATATGATAACGAGTTGAAAGGATGTTGGCGAAGTAAAAGTAATAAAAAGTAAAGAAGAAGGAGGTCGTCTCTTCGAGGTGGCACGATTTCTCGCACAAGCGGCAACGCGTTCTATCCATGTGCTTTATTTTGCAAGAAAAAAGAAAGAAAGAGAGAGAGAGAGAGAGAGAGAGAGAGAGAGAGAGACAATTCTTCGTTGGTTCTCGAAAGCGGTATTCTCTTTTAAAGGACCACACGCAAGGTTGTTTCTTTCCTTCTCGTCTTCTTCGTTGGACCCACGCAAAGACTTCTCGAATAAAATGAAGACAATGAATATCTCAACATTTTTAAAAGAAAAAACCTTCTTTCCGAGACTGTGCTTTTACGTATTTTATAATATTTAGGTCGTCGATATATACATATGTGCATAAAAGATATATAATTATTTTTTAAATAATTTTTATATTTCAATAATTTTCATAAAAAATTTCCTTTACAATAATTTAAAGTTTGATTCAAATTATTAAATGTATAGATACAATGAAAAGTTTTGAATTGTTTCATTAGAAATATTAAACATTGAAACGGTTTCAAGCTTGATTAGAGATATTATATAATTAATAAGTTTTAAATACTGTTTAATTATAAATATTAAAAGAAATAACAGAGTTTTGAAAGTTTCATTAAAAAATATTAGAGCAAACAGTTTCGAGTTGTTCTTTCTTTTTTTCTTTTTCTTCTCCCTATTTTTTTCATATTTCTGTTTATTAAAAATATTAAAAAGGAAAAATTAAAAAACAAAAATTAAAGGGACTACGTTTGATTAAAATTACTAAAAGAAATAATCAATTTTACGAAATATATTTTTAAAAAATATTTAATAAAGTCACATGTTTCATTAGAAACGTTCAAAGTAATTCAAGATCGTTACTTTTCGAACTATTTTAAAGACAGCAATTATTGAAGAGAAATGACACATTTATAATGAACTTTTTTAATTAAAAAAATAGAATAAAATAAAACAACTTCAACTTAACATCGAAAAAGAAAAAAAGAAATATTTATAAATTACGATATTAAAATAGCGTAACGAAATAAAAATTTTTTTCTGACTTTCTTATATTCAAAATTCATTCAGAAATAAATTTGAAATAAGGTCATTTTATATTATGCGATCTACACTTATTATGTAAATTTACATCTCACTCATTCTAAATATATGTTGCATATATTGCAATAAGCACGATATTAAAATATATATATATATATATATATATATATATATATATATTGCACATACACACACACACACACGTATATATATGTATGCATGTAAACGTCCTTTGCTTCAATGTTCAATGTTCTTCATAACTTCAACACGAATTGTTAATCATGAAAAAGAGAAATAGAGAGAGACAGAGAGAGATAAATTTACGAAATTATTTTCCCAAACCAATCGTATCATTCTGTGTGAATTTCAATGGAAAATATGGTAGAAAACGAAGTTCCATTGTTCCAACTGAGAACCACTGTTTCCTGTGTACGTATCAAATATAGAAAATCCTATGGAGGATGCTACTACTAGCGGAAATTTTATCTTCCTAACTATCGTCCGAGTTTCGCATACATATTTGTACAGTATATTAAACGAGCACATTTTTCCTTTGAAATCGGAAATGATGAGATGATATCGTATAAGAGAGAAAAACAAACCCAAGTGAAATTCTAGATAAAACTTAATGTAAAAGTGGAAATCGTAATATGAGGTATAAATTGAAGATTTACACGAAAGAAAATATTTAATGGAATAAAAAAGAACAAGAAGAAAGAAAAGAGTATAAAAAAGGAAAATCAGGAAAAATGTTTACAATTTTTTATTAATACAAAAGGATTATAATGAAATATTGTATGTAAAAAATAATAATCAAATATTACATATATATATATATATATATATATAACATTTTTTGTATGTACACTGGTTTAAAAATATATTTATAAAAAATATATATATAATATATAGTGCAATGTATGTATATATACATACATATAACAATAACAATAATGATAATATATTTTTTGATATATATGTAAAGATAATTTTTTTAAATATATCATTCATAAGCCATTAAATACATGTATACATATATACAATACTCTATCTCTTTCAAAAATTATAAACAATAATTATATTATATATATATATATATATATACTAATCTAAAGAATCGTTTCTTTAATTCATATAAATAATCTCGAAATATTGTGCAAGAAAAGTTTGTCATGAATCATTAGAGTAAGAATAATCATTTTAAACTCAGCCTGTTTGAAGTTCATTCAAGAGATTCAACGCGAATCTTCAAAGAGAAATCACCAAAGTTAACGAGACTTCAACGAGCAGACTTCAAGAAATACATACGTTTATATATATATATGCACACACACATACATATACATACGTGAAAGTTTCTATTACGAAAAGGGCAAGGTACAGAGCTTTCTAAGGCTCGAAATAAGAAAATCAAGAAGACGTAAAACTCGAGAATAGTTTCTCAAGGGAGGTAGAGACAAATTCATGGACGAAGAGAAGAGTAGAAAGGAGAAGAGAAGAAAAGAGAAGAGGAGGGAAGATGAGGAAGAGGAAAAGTTTCATCTCGAAAAGATGCAAAGGAATCTGATACCAGAATATGGACCTAAAAGATCGATTCTATCTTTGATCTTACCAGATAAAACCGAAATATATCTTCGTTTGCTGTTGCCTTGAGCTGTTTGTTAAAGAGAGAGAAAGAAAGAGAGAGAGAGAGAAATATATAGAACACAAAATTTTTTATACGACGATAAAAATCTTCAAAACAATCTAAAAAATCTATAAACAATCTATTATGAATCTAAATTGTTCGAACTAGGCGAATTATAATTTATTATTTAATTAAAATTTTCGAAGTTACGAACTATTTCGATCGAATAATTTCGATAGTAAAATTATAACGACGATAATACGATTAGATATTCCTATTTATATTATAATTAGAAAATAATTTAATCGATCCGATCTTATAAATTATAGATCGTATTTAATGATAAATAAATTTGCTATATGGAAGATTTTTCAACGGGTAATAAAGAATACAATGAAATATACATGATCCACAATTATTCTATTTGGTCATAAGCAAACTAAATCCATCCATTATAAGGTATAAAACTTTTCCTCGGTGGTATCGCACGTTCGAACTTTTTACATTACAATTGAAATGAAACTCGGACAGAACCAAAACTCAATTCGCTAAACGAACTTTGTTTCGAAGTCGTTGTGGCCATCTCTCGCACTCTCTCTCTCTCCTTCTCTCTCTCTATAAGCTATCACAGAGAACTCGTTGTAATCAGCTCGATGCCATAGACCTCGACTTTATTTCAGTCATTCCTTAACATGCAAAACTTGCCATGGTCAAATATCTGTCTCTCTCTCTCTCTCTCTCTCTCTCTCTCTCTTTCTATCTCCATCTCTATCTCTATCACTACTTCCTATTATTTGTTTAATTATTCGTATTATTAATACATTTTCTTTTTGTTAATCTTGTCAGTAATACATTTTTTTTATTCTATGGTACTTCAATAAATATATATATATGTGTTTACCTGTACATATGAACATAGGAAATTGCATATATACAACAGCTACGTAATTTCAGAAATGCAGAGAATAAAAATTTTTTTCTGCATTTATTTATTTTCATTCTTTTATTTTGGATATACATATATATATATATATATATATATATATATATATATATATATATTCAGAGAGAAAGAGAGAGAGAAAGAATAAATCAAAAGAATTTTCGAATATTCAAAGAATGAAAGTCGCTGTGATATTTCCGAGATTTTTTGCATTCTAAAATAAACGAGCTATAAAGAACGATTGAGAGGATTTGAATATCCGACAAAAATGTCTAAATCCTACATTTTATAAAGCGATCTTTTAATCACCATTTCTCAATATTAAATATATTTATATATTATTAGTAAATTATATTAATTATCTAGTTATTATTATCATTTCTCTCTTTTCTCGATAAAATATCTAATATACATTATAAAATTTGTATTAATGTAAAGTAAATTTTTTAAACATAATATATATATAAATTTTTTTATCATTTAATATTTATATATATTTATTTTATATATTAGTTTTTATACAATATCATATATATATTACAATATTTTGTAAATTAATCATACATATTATTTGCATACTACATATATATATATATATATATATATATATATATATATATATACAAATTCAAGTTCACAACAGACATTGAAAATGCAAGAACAAAAATAGAATCGTGGAATGTTATCGTCGTGGCGTTGACCGTCAGAAATATCTTACAAGGGGTGGGGCGGTGCATGGATGGGGGATGGAGAGGCTAGAATGATGAAGGGTAAGAACAAGAGAATGGAAGAAGAGTCAGAGATCGAACATCGAAACGCGTTATCGCTCTTCGCAAGTTAACATCCGTTTTATATATATATATATATATATACTCATATATGATAGTATATATACATATATATGTATGTGTATATAAAGGAAGAGAAACATCGTCGACTTCCTATAAAGAAGCCGATTCAACTGGTGTCTCATGAAAATAAAAATAAAGTTCTAATTTATCGGCTAAGAATAAAACATCAAAACGATTTTCTTCCCGATTATCATTTTTAAATGTCTAATTATACGAACGTCAGATTTCTGAAAATAATTGATTAATAATTAAACAATACTTTTTTATATTATATATATAAAGACATGAATAAGAATCGACACTGTCATAATTTCACAAAGAATATCCTTATTAACAAGACGAAACAATACTTTTAACAAAATTAACCAATTTCTTATCCTAAATTGAAAATTAAATAATACAATATCAATGTTATAATCTCCTTACTTTCTAATTTCAACAATCCCATCGTATGAACCATTTAAGAAACGTTTATTTGAAAGCAAAAACAAAGGCGAAGCTTATCGTAAGTTAGAAATTTCTTCAAGAATTACAAAACGATCGAAACCATTTTTCTTCCAAGTAAAAGCAAGAAAGAAGTAAATAAGTAACTAACTAAGTAAGTAACTAAGCAAGTAAGTAAGTAAGTACATACAGATCGATCGTAGAGAGCTTCATGGCTAGTAAGTTACTTGGTTGGTTGGTGTGGCTTACGCAGAAAGCGTTTAATCCGAAAACTCGGTACCAGGAGTGTAAGTGAAAGAGAGAGAGAGAGAGATGTATATATGTGTATATATATATATAATATATATATATATATATATATATATATATATATACATATAGAGAGAGAACGAATGAAACGATAAGGTTCGGTTTCTCAAAGTTAGCACGAAAAGACCCCAATGGAGTTCATAAATCAGGAAAGGCGATATCGTGCACGTATGTATGTACGAACATTGGCTCTCCTTTGCCACGAAGTACCATTCCAAAAGGAACTATGCAGTCTGAAAACGAGTAAGATAGAAAGAGAGAAAGAGAAAGAAAGAAAGAAAGAAAGACAGAGTGAGAAAGGGAAAGAGAGAGAGGGGTTGGGTTATCCTGTCCAATTACGTGCCGCGGTTTTGCACCGGCCAAATTCGTTCGGCAAACTCAGAACGTCGAGTGAGAAGGCAACTTCGAGAATGCTCGTGAATGTTCGTAAATGTTCGCGATTGCTTTCGTCCGATACTACTGGAAGTAGATAACGAGCTGATCGTTAAGAGGGTAACGAACGTTTGCTTTTTGGCTAGCTACCCCCAACCCCCATCGTTGTACGATCCATTCTCTAATTGTTTATAATCTATGTTACCTTTTAGAAAAGATTTTTCAGATTAATTTAATGGATTTTCTTCTACGTTAGAAAATCTTTTCTTCTTTACTTTTTGATATGAAATGCTTAATTAATTGATCGATCGATCAATCAGTTATTTCTTCTTTCTTTTTAGTCAATAATATGTTTAACATCGATACAGATTTACATCGTTTTTAGTATGATTATTATTGAAACAATTAGTTTTAATTATTGAATCAGATAGAATTAATTGATATTTTGTAATTAATTTTTTGTTTCTGTATAGGAAAATTGTATGTAATATTGAAGATAATAAATTTATTAATGTATCTATGTTTTAATTAATTATATGTACTCGAGTATCGTTAAATAATAAATATGAATGATCGTTGTTAAGAGAATTAATTTTAATTATTAAATTAGATAAAATTAATTGTTATTCTGAAATTAATATCTGTTTATAATAAAATCGTATGTAATGGTATCGATTATCAAATAATATAAATAATGAGATAATCATTGTATTTAACGTTTTATAATCTAACTCTTTTTTGCTGATACCAAACATACATAATATAACTTTTATATATTATTATATATATATCTACATTATAATCTAATTATAAAATATATATTTTAAACGATCATTCGAACCTTTGTTCAACAATTAATTTTAAATGAACAAACAATTAATTCTTTATTGCGAACAAACAAAATAAAACACACATAAATGAATATAAAACTTGAGAATTAGAATACCGTTACAGAGAATGAAGTAATATCTCGTAGATATTCTGAACGAAATGTTTTTCCTAGAAACTTTCTTCCTTCCCGTTCCAGAAATTACGAAAAAAAGTGGTAACATAATCTATCAAGTTACACGCTGCGACTGTTTCGACTAGACACTCTTGGCTCACTCAGGTGTATTTACTTGTTCCAAGAATTAACAACGTTTTATTTTAGACGACGACGAGAAAAAAAAGACATTGGAACCACTGTATAACAAAACAGGTCAACCAATTTTTCTAAACTAGACATGAAAATTTATTTAAAATGAACAACTATAATTGATAATAAACGAGTTAATTAATATCAAAGTAAATTATTTGTCTTTCCTTACCATATATATATATATATATATATATATATATATATATATATGTACATATTCTCTCAACTACGTAATAAACTAAAAAAATAATTTTCGTATCAATTTGTTACCATTACCCTTCATTTTGATAAAACAAAGAAAAAAAAACAATAAATTAGATAATATATATATATATAAAGGTTTGTTTAAAAACTAACCTAAGATATTGATTTGCAAATTAAAAAATGTATACGTAAATGCATGTACATTCTTACAAATATAATTTAATACGTTAATACATTAATTATATATATATATATATTAGACGCATATATATTAAAAAATTCCTATTTAAAATTTTGCATATATATCAATTAATCAACGCGAAAGCTAATAGAGCCATATTTAAAAATGGAAGATGATTAGTAATCCATATTCTTAGTAAACAGAAAACAGTCTAAAAAAAAGAAAAAATAAAGAAAATAATTGCTTAAATCCTTATCGTCGTCTTTCATTTTGATAAATAAAAGAAGAAATAATTGCGAGTATATAAAATATATGGATATAAAGTTGTTTGAAAACTAACCTAACTTGTCGATATTTCGTAGCTATTTCTTCTTCTTCTTCTTCTATTTCGTCTTTTTCTTTTTCTTCTTCCTCTTCCTGTTTCTCGTCCAGACAAGCCAAAGAGGAAGCTCGACGTATTCGATTACCTTACGTCTAACGTTAGTAATCGATCGATAGATCTAAAATCGACGTTTTACGTAGGCAGAAGCACTTGAACTCAAAACACTCGTATACAAGCCACTCGTAATGGTTTAAAAGGAAAAAAAAACAACAACACACAGTTTATAACCACAGTTATACAAGATCACTTATAAATACACGTAAACATATATATATACACACGTATTCTTAGAAACGAATATTTTTTAAACACACGTACACGTAAACACACACGCACGCACAATGTCCGGACGTTATTACTGGAAATAGTGAATACGTATCAAAATATATCTAAAAACGGATGAAAAGAGAAAACGAAAGAGAAAAAGAAAGAGAAAGAGAGATTAACAAAAGTAAAATAAAAATCATACGTTAATACGAAAATACGCTTTACCAGGATTTATGTGTACTGAAAGGTTGACTCGCCCAGTCACAGAAACGACAAAATTTATACTCGAATGAAATCCACGTTTGTACATCTGGTGTTTTCTTTTTTAATGTTTCTTTTTCCTTTCTTTTTCTTCTTTCTTCTTTATTTTTCCTTTTTTCTTTGTTTCTTTATCAAGATATCGTCGCGATAAATGTAGACGAGCTTAACTTCCGACGTTAACGAAAAATTTACGAGAACGAATAAATCCGATTCAATGTAATCGATTTTGCGTTAGGTTTTACTTTTAGATTTTTTCTAAACGAAGACGAATCGTCGCAAAGTTGCTTGATACGAGGACGAACGAAGAAAAACAACATCGATCCGTTCGATCGCACCGCCGCGGCCGGACTAACCGCGTGGATCGTGATCGAGATCGAGCGACCCGCTAACAGTGCCGTATTGTTTGGGTACTTAACCTTGTGTTTATTATTACCGTAGGACTAATACAATTCTGAATGACTCTGGTGTTTATTATTTCTGTATACTTCCTTTTATTTTCTTTTCCTTGAATTTGTATTCATTGTTATAATCGATTATATTGTATGATATTATTACAAAAATAATACCAAGAAAAAGAAGGAGCGTAACTGTGATTAGATATTTTATTATTCTATCTTTCTATAATTTATATTTTTACTATAATTTATAATAATAATTAATTATTCATAGTTTGCATTTATTTAATATCACCATATTATTATCATCATAATTGTAATTATTATTATAGTATTTTTAGCATTATACTGTTAGTACTATTGTTTTATGATTAACATTTCACTATTATTATTATTATTATTATTATTATTATTATTATTATTATTATTAATATTGTCATTATTATTCTATTATTCATTTTATCATTCTGTTATTATTACAATTTTATTATCGTTATTAACATTCTATCACTATTATAATATCTACATCATTATATCAATAACTTATTATACGATTATATAGGTCTATCCTCCTATAACACGGTTAATGCATATCGTGTTATATCGAAACAGTGTTTTCAGATTATCTTGTTATAGGAGGGTTGTCAACGTGTACGTATACTATAAAATAATTTACTCTATAAATATTATAGCCTAACAATATATACATATATAATAAAAATAAATTCGTCTCAATATGAATTCATTTTTTAAAATCATTTTAAAAATATTAAAAAATTCACTTGTTAAAATTTGTTAAACAAATAACTACAATCGTATAACCAATATACAATATCCCATCAATTTAGTAATGTTCTCTATTTTTTCGATCTATTCGAAATTCATCAATAATAATAATAATAATAATAATAATCGTTCAAATTCCTGCATCGGACGTATCGTGATTGGTTAAGCGAACGTGAAATAATACTGTGAAAAGATCAGAGAAGGTTTCGTTCGGGGCGGTCAGGAAATGGCTCGTATCGTCGCGACAAGGCGGTTTAATCGATTTTCCTGGAAATCCTGTCGTAATTTTCTTCTTGAAAACCTAATAGACGCCTTTCGACAACGCCGATGTGAAAGTCTAACATAAAGAAGAAGAAGAAGAAGAAGAAGAAGAAGAAAAAGAAGAAGAAGAGAAAGAAAGATAGTGAAGAAAAGATACGAGAACATATAGTACAATGTACATAAAATAAGAAAAAGAAAAATCAAATATCACCCCGAACCAAGACAATGAATTTATTTTTCCCTCGAAGATTTAACACGATAACGTTTATATTGTAATTAAAAAACAAAAAAAAAAGGATGATTGAATGTTAAACATTATATATATATTGTTTTTATTTAATAAAAATTAGAGTTTTTCTCGATAATGGAACCCGACTTGTACCTATTTATAATAACTCTTCCTTTTTATAATACAAAAGAAAAAATAAAGAAATTGAAGATTATGAACAAATAAATAAATAAACAAATATAAATATCAAATTGACTATTTCTTTTTGTTTTATAAAAATTGCAATCTAAAAAAAAATAACAAGATTCATATTCATTTACGTGCTATTCCTATTTACAATACGAAATGATAAATTCCTATGTTCAACGTTACATACTCCTCATGAAAAAATTAACATTGAAAATGTCTTTCTTGCAATTGATCGTACGGATACGTACAAGTTGTTAAAAATTAACAATATGATATAAAAATAAATATTTAAATAAAATTTTTTTAAATTATTATCTTGCTTATTATAACTACAGTTGAATTCGCATATGCTCCTGATCCTGGTCTCTTTCGCAAACGAAAAGGTCGAGTTCGGTGTGTAAGGCTCGATAGGACGAGCTCCGCCAACGCGAAGGCGAGTCACGTTCGAATGATAAATATCGTAGGGTATCCATGATCCGATGGACGATGGCCCATGGGTGGCACGCAGGTCCGTACCAATTCACGTTCCCGAGCCATGTGACTTTCATTTCGTTTTCATTGCACCAAGTTAAAGTATTTAGTTTAGTTTATGTACACGTACGTTCATTCAAAAACGTATTGAGGAATTACTTCGTTCCAAAATTATTAAACAAATTTACTCCTTCAAATTAATTCATTCAACTTAAAACCTATTGTTTAATCAAAATTACTAAAAAAAAAAAAAAGAATTAGGTAAACGATAGATCGATAATAATGATTTAGATGAAAGAAAAGAACCGAAAATACGTGCAATCGATAGAAAGAGAAAAAGAATTTATCTGAAATTTCAATCAATGAGAATTTTCTTTTTTTCTCACAAGATATAAAAAATCAAACGTTGATATCAACGTTAAGTTTGCAACAGAAACGAAGAAACATTTCACTTCTTCCATAAAAAATCACATAACGTTTCAAAGACTACCCTTAAAAAAGAAAGAACACGAACGAAACTCGATGAAGATAATTTAAACCGAAATAATATAAAATCGTCATAGAGATACAATAACAAATTAACGCCTGTTAAAAAGATTAATTAGTCTTAAAAAAAAAAAAAAAAGAAAAACAAAACGATAAGAATTTAAAAAAAGAAAGAAGAAAAAAGAAGAAAATCTCTAAACCCTTAAAGTATTTCCTCTCCTTTATGGTTTCTCAAAAGTTTCTACGTCATTGTGCAGTATCGTATCGAGTGAAACACGTGCCACGTATCGGAAAGATGCATATACGAAATACACATATTTACATACATACATACACACATACGTACGCACACATATTGATTTCACTTCTGAATTCTTGGATTTTTGTCGTATGGACCAGTACAGAATCGTTTAGCAAAGTCGAGCGTCTGCCGGGTGCAACGTTTTTCTCTCTCTCTTTCTTTTTCTCTCTCGCTCTTTTTCTCTCAGTACACTTATACGCAAGCAAACATATACCACACACGTATAAAAGTATATACACGTATACGTTCTCTATCTCTTTCTCTCTTTCGTGGTAACGGTATCGCGCATCTGGTGTCGAACCAAGCACCGTGTTTGCCCGTATACAATGGTGATTACGGAAACAAAAGGGCGAAGACCGTGAATACCCCTTGTGGTAACCCCACACTGCTGTGTTTCGTCTCAGACTCTCTCTCTTTTCTCTTCTCTTCTCTTCTCTTCTCTTCCTTCTTTCTCTTTCTCTTTCTCCCTCTCTCTCACTCAACTTCTCTACAGGCTGCTCCATAAAACGAAGACGAGTTACCTCCTTTTTCTTTTTTTTCCTTATTTCAATTTTTTTCTTTTTTTATTTATTTTTCTTTTCTTTATTTAAAGTTTTGTCAAACCTCTCTACAACGTCGTGCAACAACTTTAAAGTCACATACTCGGGTATATATGTATGTACGTATGTATATATGTCTACATCTTTCACGTCTCCTTTTATTTTATTACTATAAAATAATTTTTCTTAGGTCATGTTTTTAATGTTCTTTCTTCTTTTTGTTTTTACTTTTTCAAGTATATACTATACACTTTTGTTTATAAGCGACTGTTTCCAAGTGAAACTTTTCGATGGATTTAATATTTTTTCATTATTTTCCTCGTCGCCTTGTTTTATAATAAATGGGAGAAATTAATTCGATCTAATAACTCTTCTGCGTGCGTACGTGTGTATCGTTTAATCTAATTGATACTAACATTATATTAATTCGCTAGATAATAAATCTCAAGATTAAGTATTAAGTTGTGATGACATGATAGAAAAAAAAAACTAACAATAAAATTAAAAAACTAAATAAATAAAATTTACTTTCTTCCAAAAATTCAATCTCGAAGTTTGAGAACCACTGTTTTACAATAAATATAAGAAATTCGTTTTATCGACCAAGTGAATATGACCATCCAATCTGAGTTAGATCCTAATTTCGTTTTATTTGTCAAATGATCTATATTTCAAGAGCCACGTTACGAGGGCAAAAGTATAATAAAAGAATAAATATTATTATTCTACTAAAAACAGGGAGTGTAAAAAAGGAAAGAAAAAAGATATGAGGAAACCAAGAGAAAAATATAGAGAAATGTCCGTGTGAGTTAACTTTTCACCGTGATATTATGCCAAAACGAAAGTCGTAACGAACCTTCCAATTGGTTCTTTTTCGTCCAACGTGCCGTTACATATGTATACATTGAAAAATTTTTAATTGCTCTGTCCCATAAAGTTAATTTCTTCGCAACGATGCTCTTACAAGAGAACGCCACTACGTTGGTAATATCAACGATAGTACTCTTTAAATATATTTACGCCGAAAAAAAAGAAGAAGGAAGAAAAAAGAAAAAAGATAGAAAGAAAAATGAAGAAGAAAAACAAAAAAATATATCTCCACTATGCGACCCAATTACCGAAGAATGTTTTGCCGACAGTGTAGCAAATTAAGGTTAAACCAGTTTTAAATTAGTACCATCGTTCTTTACTTGCTTGGTTGTTATCTAAACTTAATCAAAAAAACAAAACAAAAAATGTGATTTAGGAGGTCAGTAAATAGTCCTTTAGTGTGTGTTCGATTTTCATCATATATATAGAATATCCTAAAAAATATGAAAGATGTATAGTAGAATTTTTTAACAAAAAAAAATATGGTAGCTATATGAACTAATATACATATATCTTCTAACTTTGAAAAGTAATATTTTTGTTAATACGGATAAAAAGATATAAAAGATATTTGTAAAAAATTCTATGCACGATAATGAGCATTATAAGCTAATCATTGTAATAGTAGCTGTATTATAATAATCATTATAAGCTAATTATTATAATGGCAATTGTTAAAAAAAAAAGAGAAAAGAAAAAGAAGCAAATGGAAGGTACGTCAATGAATATATAGATTCTAATTTACATTAATCCTAATTTTGAACAATTACATATAATTATCTTAATAATGCCAATAATATTAACAAACTTTTTATAAGAAACTGAATGCGTGCCATTAATAAATTATAAACTATTTATTATAACAATGGTTGCTTTAAAAAAAAAAAGAAAAAAAATATGAAGATTACGTCGATACATATTGTTATATATCATTCCAACTACGAAGAAAAGAGTAACAAATTTTTTAATAAACACGGATAAAAAGATATTTTCGTAAGCTTGCTAAGAGGGAATTGCATATGTAACAGTACGAACGTATAATAACAATAAAAAAAAGAATAAAAAAAAATAAAAAAAAAATAAAAGAAACAGGAAAAAACCAAAGAACAAAAGGAAAAAAAAAATAAAAAAAAGAAAGATAAAGAAAAAGGAAGAAAAAATAAACGCTCTCGTTATGACAGGCTTTCAGTTTTTCTCTACGTGCCTTCTAGCTCCCTGACATTTCCATCGTGCGAGAAACGAAACGTTTCTATGTTGGCCAGAGAAGAAAATTCTTTTCCAATGTATATATGTATCCGGATTATATATATATATGTGTGTATATGTGGGTGTATGATTAGTGTGAGTGTGTGTACATGTGTTTGTATGATTTCCTTCTCTTTCTATCTTTCCCTGGTGGTCAGTCGAGTATAAGGGTCGATCCCGAAGCAACCCTAAAGCTACCAAATCACAATGTCGAAGAGAAAGAAAAGAGTCTCCTTTCTCTGAGAACGTCACAGAGAAAGACACAAAGAAAAAGAGAAAAAGAAAAAAAGAATGAGAGGGACATGTAAATGGTGCGAGTCTCACAGGTTGTTCATCATTATGTATATATATATCTTCTATTTCGTAATGTCCAATAAAATTCAATCGTTCTTTTCTATCTCTATATCTTTATCTATATCTTCTTCTCTCTATTTCTTCTTCTACTTCTTCTTTTTTCTTTTATCTTTAAACTAATTACAAAGACGTAGCTGCGAATTCATTCTTCGCTATCTATCATTGCATTATTTTATTATCGCGTTATTTCTTAAATTTTGTTTCAACTTTTTTAAAGATCCAACTACTGTGATTTATTATTTAATTATTAATGTTTGAGAGAAATGGAGAGAAAGGTAGAAAGAGAGACAGAGAAAGACAGAGAAAGAGAGAGAGAGAGAGAGAGAAATATTAGTGTTAGTTATAACTATATTTATGTTACGCGGTTAAGACACTGTAAAGTAGTTTTATACTAACTTTAATTAAGTTATATCATACTGAAATGTAGTTATATACATTACCTTTAACTAACATAAGTTATAACTACATTATAGTGGTATAACTGTATTATATAGACTGACCATGTGAAATATATTATTTAATTATATTATATTATATAAATACTATATATGATATAAATTATATAATACATATATATGTATATATAATCAAATAAAAATCAAATTCATACAATTACAATTCATGTCTTCTCTAAGAAATATGAATCATTAAATTTTCTTTAACGTCACACGAAACAATTTATTATTATTCTTATTAGATCTTTCATCCGTCTATATAAAAAATATAACAAAATAAAAAATTAAAAAATTGTAAACGCGCGTGCGTCCGCCTATGTATCTATGTGTATCTTCTCTTTGATCCTAATTAATTGTACTTGAATCTCCGTTGAGAGATCTCTAAAGCTATGCACCACGGTCTTCTTACACTTCTTACAGGTGAACACGACACTCGAGAAATACTCGCTCGCCGCATGAATATTTACGTGAGTCGTGCATAAATAGCCGTGGAAAAAAAATGGGTTAAACGGGACACACCAGCCCCCTTCGTCCAGGAAGAGAAGAGAGAGGATGAGAAAAGAGAGAGAGAGAGAAAGACAGATACAGAAACAGAGATAGGGACAGAAACAGAGACAGAGACAGACAGAAACAGGGAGGGAGGGAGAGAGGGAGAGAGAAAGAGAGAGAGAGAGAGAAAACGTGGACGATGCTCTACGAAACCGGCCACAAATTTTCTGCGTCTCTTACGGCACATCCGCATTGCGCATAACTATCTCTCTCTCTCTCTCTTTCTTTTTCTCTTTATCTTTCTCTCTCTTTCCTTCATTCTTTCTTTCTTTCTTTCTTTCGTCGTGTGTATATATATATATATAATATGTACGTATATATGTACAACCAGATTGCACTTTTTTTTGATAACGTTCATAATTTACAAATGTCACTTGCAGAATACGAACGAGATCTTCTCGATATGTGACTGTACTTTTAACTGTGAAACTGAAAATTTATTACTTTGTATTGTATTTTCTTTTAAACTTTTGAGTGATATGAATTTTATGTAAAGTAAATTTGGATATATACGCTTGATAAATAACTAATTTTTCTTGTTATAATAATAAAAGTTATTATTGTTGAAAAACTAGATTCGAAAGGGCTAATACATGTATGTATACAGTATATACGATATAGTACATATGATATACATCTGTGTTATTCTCCTTCTTTCATCTTTATCTATTGTCTATATAATATAGCGCATATAGTATATATACTACTATCCTACACATATACTAGCCCCATATATATATATATATATATATATATATATATATGAATCATATTTTAATGATCTACAATTTCATCTATTTCTGTTCACTAAAATCCTAAAAATCTAATTACATACATTATCTTTCTACGTACTTTTAAATCATCCCAATTTCATTTATCAGATAAGATCGATTTAACAAGTACAATATGTATATGCATTATATTAAAAATCATTTTATAATAATAACGTATACAAATAAATTTGTAAAACATTTAAATATTCCGAATGTAAATACAGAATGAATTACCGACTATCCGGACAAACAAAATTCGGTTTAACTCCAGTTACGAGAAGATTTCGTCGTGCATTTTCTTCGTTCGTTACTAAGAGAGGCAGAAACTTTGTAGTTCTCTCTGAGCTCGTTTCGAAAATTCAGAAGGAAAACGCTACCTCCGAGAGATATGCAACTTTTTCTAACGAGTATCGAAGCAAAGTTTCGATGTTAAACTTTATAAGTGTTTTATGCTTTGCTTATAGTCTATATACATTTCTTTAATAAAGATGAAATCTTCTAAGATGAGAGTGAACGGTGAGGGGAGGGGATGGGGGAACAGGTGGGTTGAAGAAAAGGTAGCGGTGGGAGGGGAGGGGATGTGGCAGGAATGGAGATGGGAAGAAGATCTTCATCGATCAAGAATTCTCTCTCCTTTTCTGGTCGATCAATCATCGTTAATAGTAATTCATTTGGTTGTATCAAATCGCTATAGTGATCACGATAATGATTCATCGATCGATTGGTATAGATCTTAATCATTTCTATTTCTATCCCTTCCTTCCATGCAGCAACGATATCTCTGATTAAAAAAGAAAAGATGTGGATAATAATTTTTAGATGATAGCAATCGAATTTTATTATACCTATGTATTTATATAGGATGTGTTATTGATTATGAGTATCGTAATATATTATATTTTACTTTTTAAAGTTAGTCTTATATGTGTGTAATTATAATTGTCTATATATTGTGATATATACTTATATTATTATAATTACATACTCTATACTATATATATATATATATATATATATATATATATATATATTGGAAATAAAATTGGTGAAATAATGTAAGACATACTTTGTATCTATTATATTCTTGTAAAGATTCTTGAGATTTCTTTAGCTCGTTCATGACGTAATTCGTATCATCCGCTTCCATTTTAGAATTTTTGCTGTCGCCGTACGTGCACACAGTTACTAGGTTCTCGTACTCATCTTTGTCGCTTGTCAGGCATGTCTAAACATTAACGACGTGTCATTAAGGTATTTTTCTTTGTATTAAAAAAAAAGAAGGATACTTTACTTTCGATTCATCCGAACTATAACTTCCACTTTCCTTACTAATGAATTTTTGTATATGATGCCAACTAACTGCAACTGGATAAACTAAGAAGAATATAACATTTAAGAGAAACTCTGTTTTTCTGAAAAAAAAGGAAAAAAGAATAATAAATTATTACTACGAGAAAAATAGAATGTTCATTGCGTACGTACAGAAGGATGAATGGTTTTTAATTTTACCGATTGATAAATCGTTTAAAATGTTTCGAATAAAATAATTTTTATTTCATACGATACTTCTATAAAAACATTTTTAAATTACTGCGATTAAGTAAGGTAAAAAAAAATAAAATAAAGAGATTAAATAATTATTTTTAAAAAGAACAAATTTCTATTTTCGTTTGTAATATTTTTGTATGTCAACTCGTAAAATTAAAAGCAGACATCCGATATATATTTTAAGTTTATTATATGATTGAAATATGTAGTGATAAACCTGCTACAAATTCTGATCGATCTATTTCCTGTATCTGGATGAACTGGAAAACCTGACTCATCGGTAACGATACATCTGCATTTTAAATCATCTTCGAAATACTCGCTCATTTTGGTAGTTCTAAGCAAAGTATCCAATCCCCATCGACTAACCTCAGGAATGTAGATTCCTATGATCCACTTGGATACACCTATAACATTCCTTTACTCATATTAAATTTCATGTTAAATAATTACTTTTTTATTCTAACAAAAGCAGATATATTTTTAAATTGAATAGAATAGTTATAATTTTCTTCTTCATGTTTTAAATCATTGCGATCATTTATAACAATTCTATTTAATTGTGATATCGTTGCACAAAAATAAAATAATGAATATAAATATAAAAAAAAAAATACAATAAAAATTGTATATATAAATAAACAAAAATGATATTACAAAAAATGTAAATATACATTATAAAAAATACTATTGACTTGTAGATAACAAATTTCTCTTTTGTACAAAAAAAAAAGAAAAAAAATTAATAAAAATACTTTTCTCTCGTATAATCAAACTTTGAATTATCGAAACTTATTAACAGCTATCTAACATTTATATTTCACTTTGCAATAATAAAAATATTATAAAAATAAAATGCGACATTAAGACAAAAAAAAAAAGAAAAATCTCTATTGTAAGTGAAAACAAAATGTTAAAAGAAATCCAAGAATTTTATACGTCCTTACAAGATTTTCATTTCGTTTCGTTCGATTTGACGATTTCCCTTTTAAATTCAATTTCTCACCCATGAAAAGAAAAAGTGCCAGTATAGAGAGAAGTAAGAATATAATGTCGAAGAAACTTCCATCGAAGGAAGAAGATCTCATTGGGACGTTCGGTACAGGAGACTGAAATCCAGCTGCGTGATAATGCATCGTTGACATCGGTCGACAGCCATCGGCTACAGCAACGCAAGCGCAGAGACAGTGCCAAACGCAGAAGCAACGATCCATTCTTCGTACTTTCATTCTTCTCGTAGCCACAGTTTTCCCAAGACGATCTAACAGCTCCACTGAAAGAGAACATCTATGCTTATCTCTTACTATACTATACTCTATTGTATACCTTTCACGTACATGTATTTGTATACGTGTATATATGTATCAAATAGAAAAAGAGAGAAAGAAATAATGCATCAAAGAAAGATACGTAAGCAAAATAAATCTGCATTAAGAATATTTATGCACATGTACGAATGTACGTGTATTTTGATAAGAAGAAAAAAAAAAAGAAAAGAAAAGAAACAAAAAAGAAAAAAGATGAAAGAAAAGAATAGATAGGAAAAATACGAAATATAATAACAAGTTTGAAAAATTGTAATAATTATTGTGGATAATTTTCATTTTGCATATGTTCCTATATATTTATAGTAAATAATATCCCTATTATTATTGTGCATATTTTTTATATTGCATATGTTTTTTATACTTGTAGTAAATATCTATGTCACTACTATTATTGTGCATGTTTTTCATAATTGCAATAAATGTTTTTTATAATTAAATAAATATCTCCTGTACGAAATATGTATAAAAATATCAATAATATTGTACGCATCTTTCACATTGCACATGTTTTGCATAATTATAATGAAGTCATTATATTGATAATAATCGTTTAGAAAAATTAAGATTAATAGATAATGATAATCAATTATTATTACAAATTTAGTATTAAAAATATAATATTAGATAATTTATAGAATTGTAAAAACAAAATGTGTATGAGAATTTATTACAACATAAATGAAAGAATATTAATAACATTTCCATCTAATTCTTTTTCTTTTCTTTTTTCTTTTTTATTACCGGTACATTCGAATTCATTGAAAGGAAGTTCGCCGTAGAGATCAAAGACTATTCTTCTATTTTGTCGTGGTAAAATTATCTGCACAAGGCCTTTCACGTTCGACCAAGATGCCGGAAGTCCTTGAGGACAGTTAACGATTCTAGGACGATAAATCGATGGTGTTGATCCCACGTTCCGTATCACGATCATTACGATCGTGTGTATTAAAGATGTACTGTCCACGTATATATGAGTTATACGTCCAAACGGCCTAGAAAAATAAAAACATATCATTTATTTACGTTTCTCTGGTACTATAAACATTTAGCTAATAATAACATGTGGAAGAAACAAACTGTATTATTTCATATCAAAAATATATAAAGTAAATAAATCGTTTAAGAGAAAAATATATCTTTCAGTCATCTATTAAATTATTTCTGACGTAATTGAAAAATGTAATTGATAAAATGTCAATTATAAAATGTCAATTGTTTTATAACATTGTCAAAGCTCTTTCAATTTATCATATTGCCTGAAGTACGTTCATTTGTTGATTGGATTATTAAATTGGTTATTTAATATTAGTATTTTTATTAAAAAAAGGATTGATCTTTTTTATATTGTGTGAAAGATACATACGTACAATCTGAGTTAATCCTAAAACGCATTTATATTATTTTATTGTATATATTATATAATAAATGTATAACCAAAACATACATTTATTATGTTGAGTGTATTTATAATAAATGATATCTTGACATATACATTAAAATAATATAATTATTATAAAATAATAAATCTATCCATTTTAAGATAACACATTATTTTTCTAAATCGTTACCAATTACTAACAATACTATTAATCTAACTTTAATTCACAAAATATTTATCAGATTGTAACTTAGGATCTCAAGAAAAAAAAACTTGCTATTGCTTCTTGAAATTCCTTTACGACAAAATTAAAGTCGCATTTTCAATCATTTACAAGAAACGACGAAGGACATACATATATAGAAAAAAATTTCAAAGGCCAATCTAATTTGAATCCAGAGACAAGTATTGATAAAATCATTTTAAAATTCTCAATGAAAATCATTCATGGGAATAGTAAACGACGATTTCTCGTTGAATCGACTGAAACCATAGAAGAATTTGGAACTACTAGAGTGCTCTTGAAGCTCTCGCACATTTTCCGAAGGATTCTTCGAAGGTTTGAAAAATAGACACGAAGAGGCCACAGGGTGCAACACATATGCACACACACGTGCACACACACATACGAACACATATATATAAAGAAACGTTTCACGTGTATGATCCGTGAAACGATCGTGCACAGGTCGATCCTCTCGAACTCACCCTGCACTGGCGACGCTATTGTAGTCGTTCCTGACTTCAATGTCGATCGCAGACACGTGCGGGGAATGGTACTCCAGAGCAAGGAACTCGCCGCTTCCGCTTCCGCTCACGTTGTACTTGATGGCCTCTCTCGGCACAGACGCGAAATTGCTCAAGAAGTAACAACCAGCTCGCCCAGCTTCCCGTGCTTCCTGTCGACACACATATGATGTTAAGAGATCGAACGTATAAACCTTCTTCTCTCTCTCTCTCTCTCTCTCTCTCTCTCTCTTCTTTTTCTCTTTATCTCTATCTCTATCTTTATTTCTCTTTTCTCATTTTCATTCGAAAAGTTAAGACCTTGCAGCACCGTTGTAATTTTATGTTAGAAGAGTTACAAGTAGAGTTTGTCTATATGTTTTTCTACTCCCTCTCTACAAAGTTTAACAATAAGAGTAAAAGTTTTTCTTCGAGAGAGAAAGATAGGGGAAGAGGAAAAAAGAAGTAGGAAGAGAGAGAGAGAGAGAGAGAGAGAGAGAGAGAGAGGAATCAAGTACTGATTTGATGAAATGAGTAACGATTGAAATGAGGAATTGTAAAAGAAATCACTGTACTTTCAAAATCTACTAGTAAGGTAGGATTTAATAATTTAGCATAGGATGGATAAAAAAAGAGAGAAAGAGAGAATACAATAAAATAAAAAAGAGTAATATAAAATTAAAAGATTAATTTTTATAAAGAAACTTAATGTTAATAAGTATAATGTACAAACGATATGTAAATGATATATTATTATAATTATATGTATCTTAATATGGATATAGAATAGAAATCATTTTTCAAGTACACTTATTCTTATAAATGACACATTTTTTGTTAAATAACTTATATCGTATGACTCTCAGAAATAAATCACATTGTTGTTAAAATCTGCTAAACAAAGTTGTGTAAGTTTAGATAATGATAGTTAAATAATTTAATGTAGAATGTAAAAGAGAAATAGATATGTACATAGTACGCAATAAAATACAAAAAGAAATTTAATATAAAATTAAAATATAAATTGAATACTTATGAGAAAAAAATGTAATATTAACAGGTATAATATAAACAATATATGAATGTTACATTAATGCTTTACCTCATTTAAATAACAAAATGACAAGTTATAATTATGATCTGAAAACAAATTTAAATTATTCCTATCGATTATGACTGCATAAATGATACATTAATTCGAGCATTCAGCTGCTTGGTAAAATGTCAAATTATAATTATTATGTAAATTATTCTTATATTCATTATGATTAATGTAACATGCATATATTTATCTTTCATTTTTAATACCTCTCATAAAAATAAAAATATTCTCTTTTTCATTTATAAATTAAAGATCAAAAGGATTACATAATGTCGTATAAATATGAAAAAGACGATATATGTAAATAAAAGAAAAAAAAAATGTTTGCGTTATGCGTGTGTGCATTTAAAAAATAAAAAACATTTGTTAATAAAAAACATTTATCTGTCGATAAACGTATCGATCGTTTTTACAAGGATAAAGTAATCCAAGGTAGAATTGGATTCGATCGGCATTTATCGATTCGAACCTCGACCGAATTCTTACTTTCGGGCTCGCTTCCGTTCGACGCTCAGGGAATATAAATTATTATGGCGAGGAAAGCTTACGCGTTTACTAGATTGCATACCACGTCGTTATTATCCAACGAGTGTGAATGCGTACCTCTATATGTATAATTACATGTGCGTAGGTATATCCATATAAGTAGTACATAGTTATGTGGATAAGAATAATTATATTATAGATACTTGCGTATTCATTTGCACACGATCGTTCCAAATTTAGCCGTTTGATATTCAAATGGTCAAGCCATTGGTATGCTTAAATCGAATGGAATATTACTCAACGTTTTACGTTTGATCAATATACTCGTCAAAGGACTAGTTAATGAAAAATTTTAATATGCTCGATGATATTTTGATAAAGTCGAATGATGCAATAATTTTGGAAGAATTTTACATCATATACGATCTATGTAAGTTATTTAACAAAAATAGTGATATCTATGAGAATAACTATATATGTATAATATTTGAAAGATCATCTATATATATGATATGTCAAGTTAATTCATATAATAAACGTAGAATATTAATATAGTGACATTAATATAGTTAAAATATCCACTCTGATTTAGCTATACTAATATTCTGTATATAAAGAAAAAAATGTTATATATAAAAGAAATATTATTATTATAGAATAATTATTATAAAATATTGTAAATATAATTATTACATAATTTTTATTATTATTTATATTGTTCTAATAATAGTTTCATATAAATATTATTTCATAAATAAAATTAATACAAAGTAAAAACAGCGTAGATCTAATTTCAGGATCGTTCAGATTGATACGTACCCTGTCATGTTTCCAATAAGATAAAGGTTGATTTTTCAAACAGGTTCCTTCAAGACGTCCACAACGATCCGGTTGTTCAACGAATGCTTTAAATCCCACGCCAACTTTGTCGCATTCGTTTCCATCCTTGCTGATTTCGCTAGCTCTTACAATCAGATATTCTTCAAATGCATCTAAAATTCAATAAAATATTGATCTTATCGATTTGATCATAATTTCGTGGAAGAAACCTCGTGATTTATTGATTGAAAGTTCATAGAAAACTTGCATACTCATGAACCTTTAGATTGGCTGATTTTGAAATCTTTTCCAGTAGAAACAGAAGATGGTATCAGCAATCGATCCTTTCTAACGTCCAAAGTAGCAGGAAACTGTTTCGATACTTTTTTTGTAGCACGATAAGTAAACGCAAGAGTATCGTCATTGCTTCTGTAACGTCTTGCAAAATTATCTAATCTGAAAATTTGTTATATGTTATCACTAAATCATTTAAAAATTTTAATAAATAGAAAATATTATAAGTAGAAATATATATATATGTGTATGTGTGTGTGTATTAGTAATCAATCTGTGATAAATAAATTAATATTATTAAATTATGTATAAAAATATATTTTTAACAAAATTCTAATTATCATATACCAATATATACATTTGTAACTATTGAAATATATAGCGATAAAAAATTTCAATTATTATTATATACAATTATATTCAGATAAAAATTATTACAAGATATTATTACATAAAATGATTATATCGTATTGGCATTATTGCGTAGAATTGTGATGAAAAAAAATTGTCTCCAATTAAATATAAAAAAATCATTCGAAATCTCACCTAATCATGGAACGAGTTAAATCTTCCCATCGAGTAGTACCATCAGGTAAACTTCGTTTTTCATATAATTGAAGAGACACTGCTTGGTCTAATATCGGTTCATCCAAGCGATAAACAGAATACCTGGGAATATCTGATCGATAAGAAGCATTCGACGGGAGCTGTGAAAGGAGCTTATCCGAAGTACATATCTCCAGACTGAACTTACCACAGATCACTGAAGCGAAGGCAGTGGGCAGATTCAGAGTATTTCGATTCGTCAACGTCCAACGACTGATCGCGATTCGAACAATCCTGTCCACCACGGACTTGTTTACCATCTGTTTTAGATTGCCTCTGTCTTACCAAAGTCGATTTCGATTCTTTATTCGTTTCTCCTTTCGTTTTCAAGGCCTTTGATTCATCCATTTCCATATTTTCTTGAATACTCAACAAATTCCTCTTTGCCAATCTCAAAACCTTAGATTCATTTATCATCATTCTTTTTTTTCTTTTCGAAATACTCGACAAATTCTTTTTTGCCACTCCCAAAATCTTAGACTCATCTATTCCCATTTTTATTTTTATTTTTGGAATGGTCAACAAATTTCTTTTTACCAATTTCAAGGCCTCAGACTGATCGATTCCCTTATTTCTTTTTATGTTTGAAATACTCAATAAATTTCTTTTTATCAATTTCCATTTAGTTTTCACCTCCGGTATGTCAAACATATTTTCCTGACTCTTCGCTTTCTTTCTCTTCTTTTTCTTCTTCTTTTTCTTCCTTCGTATACCAGTAAGTTTCTTTATGTCTTCGTTGTCATCCATCTTCTTTTTCATACGTTTTCCTACCTTTCGTTTATGGAGATCTAGAAAACTATTTTTGTCGGTACATTTGAGGTGACTAGCCTCTGTTCCTATTCCATTTTCCGAATTTAACGATTCTTTTTCCATCGATGTGTTCGGTTTTATTACATTTCTAAGAGATTCCGAATTATTTGAATCTCGAGTATCGTGCTTTTTCTTCTTCGATACTGATTTAGAGTCTTTGGATCCTGAAAAAAAGAAATGAAAAAAGAAAATGAATTTATTAATTATATTTGTCTTTTTATAAATTTTCTTTATAAAAAATATTCAACATTATTTGATCCAAGTATAGAAAGTCTTTTTAAATTTGTTAAAAAATTTCACGTTTATAATTTTTGAATGATTAATACTTCAAAACAGTGTCTTGTTATATCGTCATGAACAATTTTAGATATTAGGATAAAGAAAGAGTTTTTTAATTATAAATTTGACAAGGATTTGTTATCGTTATTATTTGTAAAATATACAGGATGTCATAGAAGATCATTTTAATCATTTTGTTTGAATAAACTTTATGTTTATAATTTTAAACGATTAATGTTTGTAAGCATATGCTGTTATTATGAGGAATTTAATAAAATTTTAGATAATACACCCGGTATACTTTTTATTATCCATAAATCGTTCCAACAATATTGTTACCATGGCTTTTAAACAGGGATTCTAAGTTAGCTTTGTTATTGGACTTGACACGACTCTTTTTCTTTTTCATTTCCCTTTTCACGATTGTCGGAGTTTCTATCGACATTTTTGATCGTAATGCTTGTCTAGGAAACTTCGCATTGCTTGAATTTTGACTATTGATCTTTCTCTTCTTTTTTTTATCTCTTTCTCTTTGTCTCTTATTTATTGAAAATACAGAACCGGTATCATTGGGTACTGAAAATATTTAAAAAAGGAACCTATCAATTATCTTTAATTTTTTATAAACTTATATTAAATATTCCAATTATTTTTTATAAAATATATAAGGTGTCTCATCTTGAATCGATCCAGATCTAAAAGCACGTTCTAAATTTTTTAACAAACTTCATATTTATAATTTTAAATGATTTTTGAAATCGTTTGTCATAAACAATTTCGAATAATGATATATTACACACCAAATATATTTTATTATAATATATATAAGCCAATTTTGTATATAACAATATATATTACCATATCTTTTCAATAGCAATTCAGAAAAATGTTGTGGCTGGTTCTGGTGAGGGTAAAATAGAAAAGATTTGTCGTTATTCTCGTGACCTCTTAAAAGCGATCGTTTAACAGAACTTTTAGATGATTCATAGTTCCGTTGCTGTTGTTCCTTCATATTCGAGTTGAAGGAAGTTTTATAATACGGTCCTTTAGAATTCGCCTTTATCGAAGAGAGTAATTTCGAGGTGGAATCCTGAAGAGTATCCCTCCTTGTTTTCTTTTCTTTTATAGCAGATCTCGATTCGACGAGTGGAGAAGTTGAGTTTCCAAGAGTGCCATTCGCCGATGATAACAAAGCCGGTATTATTGATTTCCGTGTATCTGGACCAAGAGTGACGTCTTCATCGAGACGATTTTTTTTCATTCTCTTCCTTTCTCAATTCCGATATTTTCTTATACATGATTTTAGAGAGTTCCTTAATTTCCTTTTTTTCCTTTTTCATTTTCTTTTTAAATTCATTAACATTCTTTTTTATATTTTTTGATCGACAAACTTAACAATTAATAACTTTTTAATGAACTTTTGAATTTAAACTTTTAAACAGATATCTACTTTATCAAAGAAATTTAAAAAAAAATATATATATGTGTGTGTGTATATACATATTGAATTTATTTAATTATGTAAAAGTCTCGTTAATTATATATACTTATTTTGTCGTTTTCATCAATAAGGAACTCTCCATAATAGTATCTACAAAAATTGCTTAATAATCATGATGTTAAGTAAAAAAAAAGAAGAAAAAAATAAAAAGAAATGTAAAAATTTTTCATTCCGAGTTATTACCTTTTTCCTCGTCGACATCGTCGCATTTAGTTTTAAAATCTGTTAAATTCGATCCATAGGATGTATCTTCTGGGCGGATGAGATGTTTGAAACGCATCTGGGAGTTGTTGATCTCATTTTTCAATTTTGATGAGGCCATATCACTCGACCGAAGTAATGCTTCCAACTTTTCAATAAAATTCGAAATTGCCAATGCATTTTTTTCACGTATTTTCAGAATTTCTTTTTTCGACATACGCGATGTTTCATTTACCTTCGTAATGTTCGTTGTAGTAGTTGAATGAACTTCGTTAACAGTTACTGGAACATTCGTAGAAGTAGTCTCATTAACTTTCATTTCTTTAAGAGTAACTTTCGTTCGGAAACAAGTATCCTCAACGATGGCCGCCGGCGTCGTTGTCGGTGGTGATGGTGGTGGTGGTGGTGGTGGTGGTGGTACAGCTACTGTTGTCATTGTTGTTGTTGTTGTTGTTGTTGTTGTTGTTGTTGTCGTCGTCGTCGTCGTCGTCGTCGTCGTCGTCGTCGTCGTCGTTGTCGTCGTCTGATTTAAGGTCGATTTAGTAATTTGTTTGGGTAAGTTAGCAGGCAAATCCGTTATTAACACTTGAATTGGTGGTCCTTTAGACGAAGTTTCGGATTCAGTGATCTTGGAAATTTTTGTAGTCTCGAGCGAACATTCTTTTTCATCTTGCGGTTTTTCAGTGGATTCCGGCGTAGTAGTATCAATGACTAATGTAAATATTATTGAGGTTGTCAAATCAATATTAGCTGCAGTTTTACCCTCCTTACGAGTGGTATCCGATGGATTCAGATCAGAGATACTAAAGAATGGAATATACAAATTTGAATCGTAAGAATTACTACTTGAATTATTAGAGAAGTTATTTTTCAAGGGCGACGATAAACAAGGTTTCTCTGGTACTACTCTGAAAAACGTTATATTGCCGTTCGTTAATTTGTCGTCGTAAAATGAATCGTCATCTATTTGAGAACTATCTGCCTCCTTTTTCTCTCTAGCTAAATTGTTCTTCGAAAGTTCAGAATTATCATCCGAATAATCCGAATAATTATCGTTTTCTTCGTCGATCGACGATATTGGATTTTCATTGAAAATTGCATTTTTTGGATCGAATATAAAAAGTTTTTGATCGGGCTTTCCTTGATCGTTATGAAGTTTTTCAAGTTTGTAACTATCATCATAAAAATTATTCTTTGATGGAGAAAATACATCGTTATTATTTTGTTGGTTGTCGTTAACGATTAAATATTTATCGTTGTTCTTAGATATCACAGATTCAATACCGAACGGTGAATCGTTTCGATCATTAACATCGGTCAAACTAGATTGTTGTTCGTTGAAGTAACTGTCGTTGTTAATCGTATCCAGGTCTGATTCCACGTCGGGTACAGCAACGAATGCAATTGATATCGGACGACCATTAATACCACCTTCAACGTGAATATTACCATTAACAGAAATATCAATGTCCTCATTTTTTTGATCATTAACATCATAGTCTACTTGTCTTGGATTGATCGGATCATTATCTAAAGATTCTATAGATTGTCTCGACTGTTTTGATCGAAATTGATTGTTGTATTTCAAATCATTTTCTGGTTGATATATTTGACCAGTATTGTCCAATGGAGATATCTGATCGTTTAGATTTGGATTCAAGTTGAATCCGTCGTTTACGTCTTCCAAATTAAAATCATAATTCGTTCGTATTTTTCTAACGTCGTTCGATCTTCCAGAATCAAAGTTAAAATTGTAATCACGTTTTGAATAAATCGGATCGTCGCTGACATCTTTCTTAACAATTTTTAATTCGTCGTTGAATGTTTTATGTTTATTCAGTTTAGAACGTAAATTACTACGATTAGCGATCAACTTAGCCATGTGTTTAATATATTTGTCAGCATTCAAAACACTCGTATCGCCGTTCATATTTTCGTGTAATTTATCGTTCATAGAAATCTTATGCTTGGAAGTAACACTATCCAGATCGAACATTTCGTTCAAAGGATTATTATGATCTTCTTCATTGGCTGGATTGGTCTGTTGATAATTATAATCTTCGTATTCAAAATTCTGGGGTTCGTCATATTCTAAGGAAGAATTAACGATAGGTGAATTATAATTATTATTATTCGAATCATCGATCGACAATAATCGTCTGATGGATCGTCCTCGATCGTGCGAATATTCCTCATTAACATCATCGCCATCATCCTCGTCGTCAAAATTATAATCGTAGAATATTATCTCGTTCGTACTTCTACGATCGTTCTTAACGTTTTTATTTAGTAGTTTATTGTTATCATATATTAAATTCTTTCGATTGAGACCACGAAGGATATTTTGTTCATTGGTAAAAATTTCACCGTTATCGCCGGTTTGATAAATTAACGCAGAGTTTCTGTCACCTGACGAATTTATCTTCTTTAAAGCGATCTTAGCATCGTCTAGATCGAGATAAGAGACAACATTTCTTCTTGGATTACCAACGGTCGTACTATTTAAACGAGAACGACTTATAATCAGATCAGAGATTTGCCTCGCTTTCCAGGCACTCGGTTGAACGTTTGTACGATATCTGGATTCTTGAGCTCTCTCCATGGACTTCTCCACTCCATTTACCGGATTCAACGAGAAAGAGGATTTATTTGAACGTATTACTTTGTTTAAGGAAGGTCTATTGTCTTTAAAGTTCTGAACATTAGTATCTACAAAGTTTACCAACGGGATATTAACGATTACGATTTTTTTCATAACATCATTTTTACATTTCTTTTCGTTAATATCTTCGGTAACGTTCGATTTCGTCATTATATCGTTGCTATCATCATTATTTTCACCGATATCATTATCTTTAATTTCGTTTTTCAACGTTTCGATAGACATGTATTTTGATTCCTCCGAAAGCTCCTCTTTCAAGAGTTCCTTTATTTTATCAAATTTCTCTTCGATAATTTTATCGATGTGATTTCCATGTGCATTATTCTTCTTTAAAAATGGATTGTCCGTGGAATTGAAATCTATAGTAGAATTGATATATTTATCATTGACATCATTGAACGATTCGTCCAAAAATATTTGTATACTTCGTGTATTATTTTTATTTTCAGGCGGATTAGCAGGTATTTTTATCAAATTCTTTTCGTTCATTGTCCCGAAAGATTTCTTCGATGGAAAATTATTTCTCTTTCGACAAATTCCTTCTCGTTTTTCCTTTGATTTACTTCCCAAACTTTTCGTAGATCTTTCGTAACGCTTTGGAGATCTCTTATATCTGTCGATCAGTATCGTGATATTACTATGTTTCTGCGCGTATATAAATAATTTATTCCGATCTTCCGTTGTAATATTTCCTCTGCTGTTGGAACTATTATATTGTTTATGAACGATCGTTGGATTCTTGTCAAAGCTGTAACTTATCATATTAATGTTTTTATTCGGATTAATCGATATATCCTCGTCAGTTGTCAAGAGGCTCGTTAAAAGTGCAAACACGTAGTTTTCGTAAGAATTAAACGAAGAGTTTCTAGACTTGTTAATGGATGAGTTGGATGAAAGGACCGAGAAAACGTTATTAGTCTCTGATTTGTCCGATATCGACCTCTTCGTCGTCATCGTCCTCGTTGTCGTTTTCGTTGTCGTCGCTTCAGCGAAACTACTAATCGAAACATTCTCTGTAGTAAAGTACCCAGTGAATTTCATTTTCCTCGGAACTTCAATATCGCGCGATTGATCTTCATAAATCTTCTTGGAAGTTCGAAACGATCGTCTTGGAAACTGCTTCAATCTCGAAGAAGCAAGCAAACACGTAGACTTCCTGGAATTTGATTTCCCTTCATCTTCCATCTCCTTTTTTCTCATTTCATCGTCATTTTTTCTTAAATCGAAACAATCCTTCGTGCTTTTCCCATTCGTACTCTTATACATCGCATTCTCTATATTCGGATTATTTGAGAATCCATTCGTTTTCATTTCAATGTTATCGTCAACGAATTCATTTCTTTTCGAATTTTTATCTATATTTCGCGCCAACTCTACATTTCTCGTACTACGATTTTTCCTTTTATATTTTCTCATTTTCTTAAGAGCATCGTATGCCTTCTCCAATTCGGTCAGTTCGTCCACTAAATTTTTACGTTCGCGTTTGCTGATGTCGTCGATACGATTCTCATAATTTTTCGAATTTAAAACATCCGAGACAATTCGAGATTCGTCGACAAAGCTTTTCGAATTAATAGACGCTTTATTATCGCTGTCGTTTAAATTTCTTGACTCTCTTATTGCTTGATCTTTGATGCTGTCGATATACGGCTCGATTTTTCCTTTGGTTTGCATTTTTGGAGAAAATAAAATTGTTCTTATCAACGCCGATGTCGTGTCTTCGATATTCTCGTCTTTAATCAAGTCTGATTTTAATATCAATTTATTCTCCGACCTATTTCTGTCTTCGCTCTTTTCGTAGAGATCTATATTATCGACATTGATATCTGTATTATTTGCGACGATATTTGTTTTATCGACGTTGATATCTTTCTTACCGACGTTGAGTTCTTCATTATTGTTGTTGTTTCCTTCATTATCGACTTTCGATATATTATTACCGACATTATTCTGCTTCAATCTTCTACTACTGTATATCAAATGACCTTCCTTCATTCTTTCAGTTTTATCTGTTTGTGCAACAGCTGATAATTTGGAATCATTAAAAAACGTCGTCGACCTGTTGCTTGATCTGTTTGATCTCTTTTTGTCTTTCGTCTCTATCTTCGAAGAGAAATTTCCAGCTGATTCGTTCAATTTTCGCATTGTCTGACGCGATGCATTCACTTCGGAATGGCACGAACAACAGAACCCCTACAATCAGGAAGATAGTTTGAATGTTTTGAAATCTTAAGACGAATCAATTTGACAATGGAAATTTTATCATTTCGTGCTCAATATCTATTATTTTTTATTCCTTCTCAATAAAGATCATGTTTATGAAATTTTTTAGTAAATAAATGATAAAATCATTTAGATACGTTTTCCCTCTTTCGAGAATTTTTTTTTAACTTTCTAATGACAATAAAATGTTATAATTATAATAATAATAATTATTATTATTATTACATTGCAGAGAGTGTCTTTATATATTTTTATATTATTATATAAAACGTACGTATCTTTATATTATTACAATTAACTTTAATCTTAATACTTTGGACGCTAGAACTTTGGACACTAGAAATATGAGATATAATCTGGTATTTTACTATTTCTAAAGGTTTAACTGATAATACCGGTATTACAATTAATCATGAGATTTAATTACTTAAATCTGATTTATAGATTCTTACCTGACTAAAAGGAACAAGATTCCCATTTTCATATGTAAGACCACAAGTAGGATTTTCTATACCATCGTTACATCCCGTATAATTAACATGTTGATTGTTAATAATCTGCTCCTTTGCTTCGGCATTGACAATCTTTTATAGTAAAAAAAAAAAAGAGAAAGGGAGAGAGAGAGAGAGAGAGAGAGAGAAAGGAAATATAAACTCTGCCATTCGATTGTAAATTTAAAAATTACAAATTGTCCTTACGATTTGATCGTAAATCAAAAAATTATATATTATCATTACGATCTTATTTATAAATTGAAAAATCATAAATAATCTTTTTACTTTTCCTAACTTATCGACGAAATCGACTACGTTATCGACGAAATAATTTTTGTTAATTTATTAAGATCGAATAACTAATTGATTTAATTTAATTGAAGAAAATGTCTTTTAATTAACAAAAGCCGATTATTATTATTATTATTATTATTATTATTATTATTATTATTATTATTATTATCCTTACCCTTTCAAATTTCAAGCCGTACAACTGCAATACCGACTCCTGGCGAACTTTAATAACATAAGGATTCTGTAAGCGTGATTTCTGCATTGTAATCGGATCTAAAGCATGACTGACTACTATATATTCTTCTTCCGTTCTAGTCTGACATAATTAAAAGTTTTAATGTTTAAGATAGCCGAAATAACATTATCGAAATAATATTTTCTAATTCGTTTAAATCAATACCTTCACGTAAAAATTGTAAAAAGTTAGACAAAACAAAATCTATAAAAGATATATTCACCAATGATAAAAATAAACAAATACCTTTCCAACATTATTTAATTTTAACGTTATGATCAACTTTCGACGACAATTTTGAATTTGCTCACGATCTGAGGACGTCTCCAAATTTTCATAAAACGTTTCATTTTTATTAATATAATTCATTCCTGCACGTTCTTCGAGTCTAAATCGTAAATATAGAAAAAGAATAATCAAAAATTTAGTTTTATTTTACGAATTAAACGTTACTATATGATCTCTTACATTTCCTCAGATGGTTCAGAACAACGAACTAAAATCGCCCTGATCTCGATCGACGGTTCTCGATCAATCGGAAATCTTCGTTGATATTGATACGTTTGATCATAAAATTCACGTTTAGACGCTCGGAATTGACAATCAGGATTTTCGGATGGATGTAAATATGGAAATTGATGATCATCGATCGATGATCCATACGTACAAAATTGTAACAACGTAGTGTAAGGACTTACTAAATTAACAATCACCTGGATTATATTAAAATGATGAATTTAAAATGACGTTAATAAATATTTTAAATACATTGCATCTATATGTATGAAACGCAAAAGGGAATTTTTTTATTTCTTATATATATATATATATATATATCAATTAATATTAATTAATAAGTCTTACCTGTGTCATTATCCAGATAATCCTAAGCGAGCATTGAATTGGCCTAGGTGGCATTGTAAAATATCAGGTGGTACGTTTCGATCGATTATCGAACTCATTTCCAAAATGAAACGTTAACTCGACAATTTTGTCGAGATTTATTATTATCAACCAAGAAATTTTGAACATATGAGTGTTCCTTTAGAAAATTTTTTTAATTATAAGAGGTTAAGACGAATTATCCAAATCTATTTTTATACTTGTAGATGCTCACTATTGTTGTTAACAAAAATGTCGAGTATATATAAAAAAATGTTTTTTTCTTTTTTTTTTTTTAACGAAGAAAATTATTCCAAGATATGAATCTTGATTACCGTTCTTTTTTTTATTTTTCTTCAGAAAAAAACTCGCTTTCGTCTCGGACAGTTCGTCGTGATAGATATTCTTTTGGGAATCTCGTTCGATAATCGAACTTAATATCGTCATGAATTTTAATCGAATGTTTCTAATATGCGTACCCAGACGACGTATCGATCTCACTCACGATATTTTTCAAAACTAAAAAGTGCCAAATTTAAAATAATATGATTCGGATAATAATATATTATCTTTCGTACGTGTATATATATATATATATATATATATATATATATATATATATATATATATATATATATATATATATATATATATATACGATTTTCTTTAACTACATTTATATTCAAGTAATTGTTTATACCATTAATCATTATTTTAACAAATAAATTCATGTATTATTTGTTGTCACGATTTTTTTTTTTTTTTAATAAAATAAAACATTGATCGATGTGAGAATATTAAAGATTATCATTAATATTAAATTAACCCATAAACATTCAACTAGACTTTTATATAGTAAAAGCAATTTAAATAATAAAAAGAAATGTCACATTTATACTATATACGAAAATATAAAAAATCATCGTACGTCGATGATTCTTTGAATGATATTTTGAGTAAAACACTAATATATAAATCATATTTATTTGCATTATGAGTTATCAGCCATTTATCTTTACAACGGTGTTTCAGTAATGCGAAAACATGCTTTCGATTTGAAGGGTATGTTTGAAGTGGGCCGAATCCCGTGCACGAAAACGAGTTCTACGTATATTTAAAGACGATCGAAATTCTAATGTGTCTTCTATTTATATATATATTTTTCCTTTTGAATTAATTTTCTTTTTTTTTTTTTCTTTTTTGTTGATATTCATTCCTGAACTCGTCGCACGACGATCGGACCGTCGAATTTGTTTAATAAGGAATGCTTAAGAATATCACAGATCGCGATTCTTGCGTCAAAGCGCCAAAAAGTCGCAAAGACACGATTATTTGAAGATAATATACGCGCTTCGCTTCTTGTTCATTTCTAATTTGAATTCTGGCAGAAAAATTATTAAAGAAATATTTTGTTCTCTCGAAAGATTAAATTTTTGTTTACCTGCCCACGATCTAAACGAATCTTTTATTATATCAGCAATCGCATAATCTAATGAGCCAAAAACGAAAAAGCAGGAGCAATTTCACAAGAGCTGTGATGATTGATTGATTGATTGATTGATTGATCAATTATTTATGAATATAGAGGTACACCATCTTTTAGATAATCGATTAAGTATTTTAATAATATGGCGTGTAACATCTTATTATTGAATTCTATTTTTTGCTTTGCTGAAAAAGTGCACGATTTATTTATTTTGTTTTTATCTATGCACCAAGTGCTCAAGAAATATTACTATTATGAAGCCTAATCCTGTTTTCTTTTTTTTTTTTTTTTTTCTTAATATACATATTATATTTATATATAAAGTATGATAGTATAAATTTATATATTCTTTTGAGATACACAGCTTTAAGAAAGATTCTAATTATTCTATCGATTATTGCTAAATACGTGTAAATAAGCATGTATAAAAGATAATAGATAAAAAATGAATTATCTGTGTGTTATGGAAAATACTTTCGATCATCTTTATCGGAGATTTTCTTTGAAAAAATGCAGTTTGTTTTCTTCAAAGGATTCAAACAGTTTTATGCATTCTATAATTGTAGATTATAATTAAATAAATATTTTATCATTAAATAACATTGATGCTTTCATCTTCTTTGACATTTCCAAATGATTTAATTGTTTTTAAGATTGTGCACCTCTAGGTTCATTACTATGATATATCATAAAATGTTTACAGTGGTTTTTTAACTACAATAAACATATAAACCAAGAAGTGAATATTTTAACGCTTTACACAGTATATATTATTTACAATTGATCGTGGACTAATGAAAACGAAGACAATCGGTGCTGGAAAAAAACTAAATTACTTATAGTCTTATAATATCATGCCTAACAGATCTATGGTTTTCAATCTATGATTAAACATGAAATAATTATATCTGAGGATAACTTGTCGACGGCTTTAATGATATACGATCACTTTTAAAACCTCTCAAGAATTCATTTATAGCAATCGCTTTTGCGCAACCAGAAATACTTGGCTCTTTATATGTCAGTGTTTTCCAAACTATTAAAAAATAAATATACCAGATACATCATTAATAAATATAAATTGTTTAATTCTAAATAATACTTGACAGAGATTACGAGACTTATTATGTTTTGAAAACATAATACTTTTAAAATAAACCTTGTCATATATAATTTCTATATAATATTTATCATATATATATATATATATTGAATATACTTATGTAAAATATAAATCTTATAAAGTCATAATTAAAAGAAAAGTTTGAAAAACACTGGCTTATGCAACTATTTTCTCAATTATACGAATATGGCTTAGAGTATGTTCTAATTGAATTTGTTGATTGCCAATTAGAAACATCATTCCTGCATGCCTACAAAATTGCAATCTGAACAAACAAATTAGCTTCTAATTTTCTCATCATTCCTTGCGCGTTAACAATATATACACATACACACTTTCCTTTTTGTACATACATACTTTCATTTCCTCCCCTTTTTCTCCGATTCCCTCTCACCTTCTCTCTCTTTCTCTCTTCCTGTTTCTCACACTCCCTCTCTTATTTTTTTTTTTTTCATTTTATTTCGTATCTCTTTTATCATCATTAAACTTTATTGCTTTCACTATTATAACCTAAAATTCTAAAGCGCCGTAGATAGAGAAATAACATCGATGGCATTTTAAACAGCTTTAATACGACAAGACGTATCGCCGTTTGTTACGTACTAAACAAGCTTATCGATCCATCGTATCGATCATTCCATCGATCTTGAAAATTTCGTCAAAGATATCTCTTTATGCTTTTCGGCTGAAATAATTATTATTATTATTAATAATATTTGTCAAATTATAACACGTTTGAATGATATACATATTACTGTATGTGAAAGACAAATTTTTGCGGGAAATTTGAAAACAAAAAAATATCTGAAGTTGCAGCAAACAAAATGACGATATACGTGTGCTATTCGAAATTGATTAATAATAATTAAAAAGCATCATCATTATTATCTCTTTTGCCAATTAATGTGTAATATTATAATAGAAACAATACTCACCTTGAATCGATGGATTTCAACGAAGGAACAATTTGACGATTCTCAAAAGTATAAAGAAAAAAAAAGACGAACTACTTTTTGCCAAGAAAGCTTCTCTCCTCAAAAGCTTTTGTTTTTTTCTTGTGTTTCGTTTCTTTTCTTTTTCCTTTCCTTTTCTCTGTTTTTTTTTTTTTTTTTTTTTTTTTTTTTTTTTTAAATTATTATACCAAACGATGTGGGTCTTTTGAAAAAAGGCGCGCTTTATTGAGCCGAGTCCATACCGCTGACATAATCTCATAATTATCATGGCGTCCGACCGTTTTTTATGCCCGATTGTCACCAAGTAGTGCATTTACTCACAGGATTCATTTTAGCTCCAATCGGACAACGAAATGCTTCCGCGAATGCTTGTGAGTTCATCATTATACCATTGACCCTGAAAATAAGAGTTATTCATTAACAATCAGGTATTTAACGAGTTACTTTTTTCTTTTTTGTAAACTAACTTTTCTATTGTGTCTGAATAAAAATTATATGATAATACATTTCTTTAATTAATATTTGGATCGGACAATAAGTTATCCGATTGAAATTTGTAATATTTTATATTTAAATAACAAACACTATATTCAATATATTTTACTAATAAATCTGAATGTTACTTACTGGTCAATGCTACATAAAAAAAAAAAGAAATAAAGTAAAATAACAAAAAAAATAATTAAAAAAAGGAAAGAAAAAAAATAGAAAAAGTACCTTTCAGGTTGAGGAGTATGATAATCGAGTTCAACAGAGAGGATATAGGCCTCGGCAGTCATGTTAGAACAATATGTCTGTAAAAATAGGATTCATGTAAGTTTCAAGTTTTTAATTTTTAATTATTATTTATCAACGAACCTGGGCGGCGCTTATGAAAAAAAGTTGACTAGGTCGAAGTCCTTCCAATCCAGGTAGACTTCGATCCTTTCCATTGGTTAATGAATGCCAAGTTTTATGAGATATTTGCAAGGCCCCAATATCAGCAACATTTTCATTCCTTGTTACATTCCAATCAAACTAAAGAAAACAAACATTGTTCTATTTTCATTTGTGTGAAAGTTAATGTGAAAGTACATAAACGATAATATATGTATATATCTATTAAATATTAATAACTAATAACATTTTATATATATATATATATATATATTGTGTAATATAAATAATAATTCTATTTTATGATTGTATACGATATTAACTTCTTATATCTTAAAAAATCGTTTATACAATTTTACCATTATTTATTTATTAACATAATTTATTAAATTATATTACTAAAAATAAGAAAATGTCAAATTTTTAATGCAATATATTCTGTATAATATTATATTCATATTAGAAGATAATTTTAGCATAATAAGTTAATATACCTATATACAGTTTCCTATTTTACATAAAATAAACAAAAATATAAAACACCGATACCTGAACAGCAACGTCGTTTCCATAAAACTGAACTTTGCGCCAAAAACTTCTAGCATAAAGCTTAGCGACACACTCGATCCTAGCTTCGAGTCGTTTCCAAGATTCTGTAGTGATCCATAACCATTGATCGACGTTTAGATCAGGATCGAGAGGCAAGCGACGACGATGGAGATCGAAAGCATGAAGTATTTCATGGGCGATTACTGATCCAAGAGTTGCGTGAGCAGCATAAGCTGGGCCACCATCCCAAGACCATGCCCAAGAAGTCATCATAGCCAAAGGTATTCCTTGAATAAACAAAATAAAATCAATATTTTATAATAGATCGTTTTTCTTTTTTTTTTGCATTGTGATAAGAGTTTTTAATATTTTATATATAAAAATATGTATATTTTTTTATTGAAAATGTTACCATTAGTTATTAGTCAATTAAATACTATATCATTGAATTACAATTTAGATAACATAATTATTTAAATTTTTCGTTGTTTATTTAGACATAAAATATTTGAATGAACATAAAGAAATCGAAATTTGTATAGTAAATTCTCCTCTTTGTAGTATTTAATTTTTTAACGACTTACCAATCGTATTCGTTGACGATTCGTAATAAGCATTCACTGTATAGGGATGACGACGTCTGTGAAAATTTGATATCATTTTCTTTTTTTTATTTCAGACATCTAATTTTATACCTAAGTGTAAAATATAAAAAAGGAAAATCCCTTTAAAGTTTTGTGTGTGTGTGTGTGTGTGTGTGTGTATTGTGTGAAGTATCTACCATATCAATTACATATGTTTAGAGCTTAGGTTTCAGCACATAAACGAAAACTCGATTAACAGAACATAGAGATATAAATGAATTATTAATAAATAAAAACTTTCTTACTTTTCAGTGACATTTCTTCGTAAAACTTTTTCATCAACGGTACGAATTTGTCTGAATCTTCGTAGTACCGTAAAGAAAAAGTTGTCAGGATCGATCACAACCTAAAGTAAAAAAAAAAAAAAAGAAAAATAAAAGGGAAAAGAAAAAGTAATTAAATGCTATTCGAACGTGAAATAAAAATAATCCTTTAAAAATAACGTGATCCTTACCTCAGCCATATCACGAGCCAATAATGTGTCGTTGTTAAAACCAGGCCACACGTGAAATCTTCCTTGCAACGTTCTAAGTTTAAGTAATGCTTGCGTTCTCGTTTCTTCATCGAGCCAAGATTTTACTAAAATTCGTTCTGCGACAGTTTCCTTAACTCTTTCGAATAATCCACCAACCTATCGAATCCATGAAAAAAATTTGAATCCATGAAATACATTCTAATCATTGATAATGGTTAAGAAATAAGGACAATCACAATTTTAAGCTTTAAAAATGCAATTGATAATATTTTTATGACCTTCTGTTTCTTTTTCGTTTTCAATAATAGAATTAGAAATTATGTGGAGCAAAAGTTAAATATATTCAATTAAATATTAGAAGTAATTTTTCTCAAAAAAGAATTATTAAAGAGTTCAATTCGAATTATCTTAAATAATTAATTTGTTTTTACTTTAAATAAATTATATTGTTTAATTAGAAATATTAGGCAATCGGAGATAAAATGTTTAGAATATTTTTGTATATAAATTAAAGCAAGGACAATGAAAGTTGAAATTAAGATTAGATCCAAAATTATTAGAATTAGATAAAGTTAATTTAAAATTGTAGTAATTAAATTAACTTAATATACGTATATTCTAATGCATATAATACTCGTTTTAAAGGCTCACATCCGGTATAACGTAATCGAGTTTATATTCGACAGAAATAGCACTTGAAATTCTGCATTAGTTCTAATTAAGATTGAGAAGAGAATGAAAATATAATAGAAATCGAATAAACGATCTTACTCTATTCCCTAAGGTCTCCAAATATTCTGAACTGTATTGCTGAACATATAGAGCACCAACAATCTCTCCAAAAATATTCTTCGTTAATTTATAACAGGAATTGTCCCAATCCTTACTGGCAGTCACATTTACGATATCGTGCAAAGTATCAGCAGCGTAAAGCAGCAACAATCCATTGTATATAATCCTTTAAAATAAAAATAAATTAATGTCACAGTGATTAGAAATCTTAAATATTATAAAGTCAATATTTATTCTATGTAAAATATCGAGAAATAGTTAATCGAATAATTATAAACAAATTGACCATAAATATTTCTGTTTTAAATTGCAATAATCTTTTTGTATTGAAAAATGAAATATCAACTTGTAACTTAATATCTGATTCATCCTATGGAGTTTAAGATTTTTTTCTAAATCAATGCAATAATGTATAATTATTTTTTGTATTAAATAAGTATTTATGTGATTAATAATTCAAAAGAAAAAGTAAACAAATCACGTAATGAATGATTATAAAATAATTTTTCATTGATGAAATTATTTTATTTTTACTATCATTGACAAATATGCAACGTGTTTATAAAAGTAAAGAGAGTTTATAGCAGCAAAATCATGATCAATAATTTGAGAAGAAAATGAGCTCTGTGCATCTATAATCTTCATTAGGCATTAGAGGCGTGTAACATTGTCAGTGACGATATTTCATCGAAAGGGGATAATAACTTCGACGTCGCAGTAGTGCACAGCTGGTCAGGAAAGCGCGAATGAATTAGTACCATCGATTTTTCCCTTTACTGCGGCATAATTCTTGCGAATACATACAACGTGTTTGTAGGAGAAAGTTAGTCACGTGATACGTTTGATCTCTATAGACCAATGTGTCTTGCACAGATTGAAAAAAAGAAACCATTTTAATTCTTTAATAATACTTAAATTTTAATGAATTGTTTTATTCAAACTTATATATATATATTATATTTATATATTTATAATAATTATTATATATATTATACATTTATAACAAAGTAATATTATTGATTTTTAAAGAATTACAAAAATAGTTTCAATATGTCTCTCATATGCTATTATATATTAATTAATTACTTCAGATTAATAGAAAGTTAGATAATATTAATATTTACAATTGTAAAAAGAGATTAAGATTATATATAGATATATAATAGCTATATAATTTGAGAAAGAAGAGAGAGAGAGAGAGAGAAAGAGAGAAAGACAATGAGATGGAGAGAGTTAGAATGTGACATTTTGCAACAATGTTGACCTTGTTAGCATATATATACACACTTTGTGGAATGCATAGTCGAGTGATTATCGTATAAGCAGTTACGTTTGGCTCGCGTTCCTAAATGTCGACACTATGTGCATTGTATATGTCTCTTTAGCCGTAGAAAATGATCCTCGACTGCTAGAGAACAACATTATTATTTCTACTCAAACGTATTCGCTAACATTTGATTCTTATTTGTTAACTTAAGTAATAAAAATCTGTACAAATTTGATTTCCCGATTATTTCTTATTTTATCTCGTTTAGAATTGTTTTGAATTGTTTACTGATTGATCACAAAATCTTGTTTATTCAAACGAAATTTATGTAAAATTATATATTTATTATTCCTAATTGATATATAAAATGATAAAATTTTTATCAAAAAGAAATAAAAAGACATAGCCAAGATAATCCTAATAAATAGCAAACAACGAAAAATTATTTATATTATAATTTCAAATATATTTTTTAAATCATTTAAAATATTAATCGTTTATTTATAACAAGATAATTGAATGTATCGATGTACTGATCATTTTATGAACATGAAATAATTCCATTTTATTTATTTACTTATTTTTATTTATATTCATATCTATTTTTATTTATTAAGAAATACGGAGTATTTATTTTGTCAAATTTTTCTTCACGTTCACGTCTTTTCTTTTTCATTCAATACGAGTTTCAAAGAATTTCCAGATTCCGATCAAAAGAAGAAGGCATTGGCACGCGTCGACGATTATTTTCGCTTCGGTTCGCTTTCGGCCAAAGCTTTCGATAGCTCCTTGAGTTATTTCGTGAGAAAGAACGAAATTTCCAGTAGAATTTTTATTCAACGCTTTGATCGAGAGAACGTAATCTGGTTTTTAAGACATAATCGTGAAAGACGTTTTCCTACTTTTTCCTTTCTCTTTTTCTTTTTCTTCAAAAATTTTTCCTTTCTTCAACTTCCCAGTCATAAATCTTTGATATTCCCTAAAATATTCCATGGAAAAATTCAAGGAAATAAAACTTTTTTTAAATTCTTCCAACATTTTTCTTTTTATTATTTTTTTAACTTTGTAAAAGTACGATAAAATAGATACTATTTAGATATTGTGTGTGTCTATGTAATGGTAGATTAGAGAGTAAACATTTTGGAATTATTTTGATAAAGAAAATTTACAATTATTTCGAAACACAATACTTATTAAATTATTAAGTAATATCTAATCAATTAGATTAGAATACTATTTGAAATCATATATAAACCTAGCAACATGTATAAATCCTCATAGAATTTTAAAAAATTTTTATACAATAATTATCGATATATGATTAAAAATATAATAATGATTGATTTGTTTGCAAATTAATAAGAATCTTGAATATCGATTATTGCATAATGAATGCAAACAAATACCAATAATTCTATACATTTTTTTCTAAGCAATATAGGTATATAGACATTCAAGGATTCAAGAAAAATGCATTGCACGAAGACCTTTAATTATTTTCTTTTGAAATCTCTGAAACAATCTATGCAAATGGTACAAAAAGGAGAGAAAAATTTGCAATCAATTATTCTTATTTTTTCTCTCCTTCTCTCTGTCTTTCTTTCTTTCTTTCTTTCTTTTTCTCTCTCACAATTTTTCTACTTTTCTACCACCAATATGTATTCAATAACGGCACCTCTCATTCTCGTTTTTCTTTCTTTCTTTCTTTCCTTTTTTCTTCTTTTATTTATTTTTTTTTTTCCATGAAACGAGGCTAACGAAGGAGAATATCGTGAAATTAAATTAGTACCAATAAGCACAATTGTGCTTTATTTTATTATACATATATGTATAAGTATATTGTCAATATTGTATAATGCATTCCCTTTTGCATTTTTTCAATCGCATTGTTAAAGCAAACAGTATACGTTCAATTCGCAAATAATCGAACTGTACTATAGAACGATTATACACAACATCTCTAATAATAAGGATTTTAATATTTTTATTGTCGTCACAATGATTAACCCATAAATACATATAACTGGAATTAAAATATATCAATGTTTATCATCATAATAAACGCAGAACGTAACATACGTGCAATAATTTGAATTGACGTAATATTTCCATGATCTTTTTACTGAATTAATATATTTTTTTTATATCTAAAAATTTCTAAAAGAAAATAAAGTTTATAAAATAAAGTATCGTAACGAGACATTATTTTAAAATTGATGTATCTAATCTGATGTCATTTTGATTTTTTTTTTTTTTTTATTAAAAAAAAAATGTAAATTTTCGTAGAACGTTATTTAAAATTTTATGAAATTATGGACCATCGTAAAACATCGGCGATAAAATCGAGATATATTTTCGTACTTTTAATCGATCGATTTAAACATTTTAGATAAAGAAAAGAAAACAAAAAACGAAACATACTTTATCAATAGTTAGTAATATATTTTCGTTTGGAAAAGAAGTATGAGAATGATTATTCGACCTTACGAAGCCTTAGCAAACTTCTTCCCCATAGTTAATTAATCGTTTAACCACAAAATTCCCAGTGGCTTTCGCGCTACACTGATCTTGTCTTCCTGTCGCGAGCAGAAGGTAAATTAAACATCAGATGAAGGTGGAGACAATTTATCTTCCTATCGTATGAGATTAAGAAACTAATTACCATGCGTGATGTCGTAAAATTTAACCAAGAGATAAGATCATTATCTTATTTTTATGTAATAATTATGATCATGTCAAATGTATTTTTTCATTAATAAAATTCACCTTAGTTTCTTTCAATGAACGCATTTGTATGTAAGTTACAAAGGAAAGCTTAATTATTAAAAATATTTTAATATTTAATTTATCTTCATATCCCATTCATAAAGAATTAAAAGAAAATTGGATTTTTTAAAAATAATTTATATAAAGTTCGATCTATTTAAAATAATATAAAAGATATAAAAGGATAATATATTAAATAATTTAAATGCAGATAGAACGAAGATAAATTCAAAAATAAATTCTTTTTTTTTTATTCTATATTCTTAATGAAACAAAATGTAATTACGTTTGCAAATAAAAAAATAAAAATAATTTAATTCGTTCTATCTAATCCATTGTACGCATACATGTATAGATATATAACAGTACATATATATTTATATAAAACGAACATGGCTATACGATTAATCTCACTTCGGTGGTTCGAATTTAATATCGAATGCATTAAGGAATTTAATGTTGCGGAAGAATAAAAGAAAATCCGATTCGTCTGAATAGTTGAAAAAAGATTTTGCAAGAGGGTTCGGACGTGCTTCTTGTACGATTCACACCATAAATTAGCTTTCAACGTGGCATGGATCGTACACAAGCATCGTAAGGGAAACGGTAATCCGAAGAAATCCCGATATATTAGTGATTTCCCGAGGAAATCCATTCAGGCGTTTCTTTATCGAACGAACCATTCGTTTCGTTTCTTTGAAAGTTGTTGAAATTCATTTTCTTCGTATCTTATCTCTTTTTAATTAAATTAGAAATATTTAAGAAAAGAAATTTAATTATATATATATATATATATATATATATATATATATATACATATATATATATACATCTTTTCTTAAATATTTAATCATATAATTAAACATTGTTAGGAATTAGATGGGACACCGTGTATATTTACGACTTTGATCCAAGAAAACTTTGTTGTTTTATAGTCTGTTTTCAAAACGGAAATAAAGATATGAGTTATAGTTGCACAATTATGAACTACTCGATATACATACATATATGTACTTACATATTACCTATGTACATTTAGAATCCAGTATATGAAACTTTACGAAACTTTGATGGTCGAAACGATCATAGAATGAATAATTTAACCTATTACTCTCTATTGGCTACGGTATATTACGTGAAAAGTTTTTTGGCTATATGCTAGGGGAGATTTTCGACAAGTATAATCAAGGGCATTCAATTTCGCTTGTTATTATTTCTCATTATCACGCTATATAGTATGTTATTTTGCATAATTCCTAACAAAGATCGATCCAGCATCGTCCTGAATATTCCGGAATATTTTCGGAAATTGATGATATCATATTAATTAATCGTTATCTAATCAACTATCACTTTTTAAATCAATCAACTTTGTATTAAAATCATTTTTGCAAAATTTCTTCATAAATTTATTGTTTTATTTTGATCCTGCTGTTATAAAAACCTCTGTTAAATCATTCTCAAAAACTAAGTTGCATAAGTTATCTCTCTAAATAAAATATGTATGAAAATGAACAATGTGATATATTGATATTTATTATATTTGCGAAACGTAAATTTTGAAAATTAAATAATCGAAGTATTCTTATTATTGTTATTATTATTATTGTAAATTGTATACTTATATATGTATACTAAATAATAATAATAATAACAATATATACATATATATTCATTCATGAAATTAATTCATATGTATCTATACGTGTCGACTTTAAATTTATTGATAAAAAAAAAGTCTAATTTAAAATTAATAAATTGAGTTATATATATGCTCACCGTCTCGAAAATCTGTTGAGTAATTTTCCAAGGCTACGGAAATAACGAGGTGCAGTGACGTAAACGTAGATCATCTGATCGTCTGTGTTAAATCGTCGATCACGATCCAGCGTTTTGTTGCGATTGAATAAATCGGCAGTGGCAGCGCCTAACGTGGCATTCAACAGCGTCCCCCACCTTATCTAACCGAGGATCGGCAAATCATATCAAATTTATCATTTTTATTCCAAAATTATATCACTTATATATATATGTACGTATAAAAGAGAAATCGTAATAAAAATAAATCGTATTAAAATAAATCGTATTAATATAAATTATATCCAAAATAAGTCATATGAAATTGAATCATTCGGATTCGAATACGTTTAAGTAAATTTGCTAAAAAATAATTTTAAAAAAATAAATAAATAAAGAATGAAAAAAAATAAAATTATTTCTAGTTGAAACGTATCAATCTCTATACTCACATAACCAAAGCTTTCTTGAAGATAAGTCATGTTGAAAGGAACGTAAACTCTTTGATCGACGTCCACCCAATTGTACAGATCCTTGTGCTTCGGATAAATCTAGATTGAAATTGAAAAAAATATGAAATAAAGATCGATAAGATTTCTATATATTGTTAGATACATGTATATATTCCTAAATATATAATGTATTTAATTTTATTCTTGATGTGTGTGTGTGTGTGTGTGTATGTCTATCAATTTGATATATACTTATATCATTGAATACATATGTATATCCTCTCTTATTAAATATATATTTTACTTTATTTTGAAATATATTTATGAATTTGTATAAATTGTGTTAAACGCATATACATATTATACAAATAAACATTTTATTTTATCCATTAAACGCAATCGTGTATTGTGAAAAGATATAATAAAAAATAATTAAAATTGTAAAATTCGGAAGAACCATCTAATATATTGATACTAACCTTATTGAGTGACAAGCAAAATTGCAACAACAAATCCTTCTCAGAGGAACGTTCTTTAGGACTCATCGTCTTTGGCAGCATTCCTTCAACGATCTTCTGAAGTCTGCGGGATCTTCGTTCCTCTCTCTTACTCTGTCAAGCAAAAATGATGACTTTCTTAGTAGATCTCATGGGAATAAAAAGAGAGAGATTTCTGGTGAAGAAAATCTCGAAAATCTCTTCTCAAATCCCAAATGGTGATCGAAAGTTCAGGATAACTCATGCTCGATGGTTAACTTCTCTAAAGTACGTCGAAAATCGATATATTTGTTCACTATATATACACATACACACGCACGCACATACGCATGTAAACATTAACGACGAGTTAAAAAAAATTGTTATCGAACAAACTGAACCTGAATAAATTCTATTTTTCTTTTAAATACGTCTTAAAATCGTTCGCTTAAATAAATATAGAAACAAAAGTATGTGTAAGTCGAATATACTTATATATATATACACACACACACATATATATATATATATATATATATATATATTATATATATATATATACGTAGATTGAGCCAGAAAAGAAATATCGAACGAATTCTAAACAAGCGTTCTTTTCTTTGTCTTTCAAATATACGATTCGATTATTAAAAATTGTTGTAATTGTTAGTTTAAATAATTACAGATACGAAAATGTCCGCAAATGAAACATATGCCTATACGATAAATCGTAGAAATAATTATTAAACGTATTAAATGAGTTCCCTTTTGAAAATGAAATTCATTAAAATTGTTAATTTAAGTAATAGTAAACGAACGAAATATAAAACTAAATATAAAGTGAAATAAAGTAATATACGAGAAAATATACCTGGACTTTGTTACTTCTATGATCAGCTTTCTAAAATTATTCCTTCTTAATGTACAATAATTATTACGCAAATAAGAAACTACGTCTCTCATATTTACGGAGTACTTTATAAACCGACGTTCGTATTAGGACTGAGGACTTTCCAACACGAATGACGCATATACGTTCTTGAAAAATAACAAACCGAACAGAGACCGAATGAAAACATAAACAAAAAAGGAACGAAACTAAGGATGTAAATAGTATCGTTACGTCCTTTCTTTCTTTGCTGTTTGTTTTTCTTTCTTTCTCTCTCTCTCTCTCTCTCTCTCTCTCTCTCTCTCTCTCTCTCTCTCTCTCTTCCTTTCTCCCTCTTAAAATACAAACGAATATAATTAAATTTTAACTACGTAGTATATACTTTTCTGCATCGAAAATGCGAAGCATGATAATACACGAATTATTATTTCAAATAATATTGTTAAATTTTCTTCACAAAAGTGGTAACATAATTAAACAAGAACGATGTACTCTATTTAAGAAATTAATAATATAATTTTTATTATAGGGATCAATGTAATTAAAAAATATGTTCGTATTCATGATATATAATAAAAATAGTTACACATATATATATGTGTGTGCGTGTGTATATATAAATAAAGCAACTGTATCCTTATTTATTTCTTTTTCATCTTCTTTTCTTGATCCTTTCAAAAATAACTTTAACTCGATGTCGAACGATCGTGAAACATTTACGGATGGTTTGGATAATTGAACCAATCGAACGAATTTCTATGAAGTCCGACGTCTTCGAACTTTAAAAGCTTTCATAAAACCAAACTAATCGTGAAATCAGGTGAATTCGAATTTTTCGCTTTGAGGGTTCTCTTTAAGAGACGATATTCAACGATCAATGACATCACGAACGTTGAGAAAGATTTAAGTAACATTTCACGAGATTTTCATGTCTCGTTTACTTATATATTTATTTTTATAAATCATTCGATAGAGATTTTACTTCGATTTCTTTTCATCGTCTGTATATTAATAAAAATTGTAAACATTTCAACAGATTAAAATCACATTTTTTGTTTTATTTTCTTGATCGTTAAATCGTTCATTGATCATTCGATCAAGCTTCTTTCGATTTCTTTACAAAGTTCTCATTTTCTATCGAATCTTTTGTATGTACTCCTACGTCTCTTTTCTTTGGTAAATAAAGCAAATCGTTGGGATAGCTTTCTCTTTCTCTTTCTCTTTCTCTCTCTCTCTCTCTTCTTTTCGCTTTTTCTCTTTCTCCTCATTCTGAAGTGCCATCGAGCTTCGAATGGTATGGTAACTAAAGCAATATCCGCTAGTTCGTGGTTTATTCGAGACGAACGAGAGGAGCACGCGAGGAATAGGACAAAAATAAAGGAGATAAAGATAGAAAGAGATAGGAAGTGAATTTGTCACCGACGAACGAATATTGAGTGGAGTAAGAAAAAAAAAGGAAAAAAAAGGGAGAAAAAAAATTAAATATGAGAGGAGGAAACGTAGTCGAAGAAATCATTTGGAAATGGTTCTCCAAGACGATCAAAATCGTTTGCAATTGCTATCCTTGATTTTCACAGGAACGAGAAAGAAAAGAAATGAATTTTATTTTATTGAAATAGAGAAAATCCATTGGGACGAATAATAACGAAGCTATATATGTGTATGTGTGTGTGTATATATATAGAAGAATACATACATATAAATGAGAAATATGAAATAAAATCTTTTGTAGTTAGTATGGTAATTTTTCTTATTTCTATACAAATTAATTATACATCGTTTAAGTATACGTTTTATACGTGTGAAGATTTATAATAATTAAAACTAAAACAATTTTCTTTTTAAGAAAGTTCATATTTATTTTTTCTTTCTTTTTTTTATCCATTCCAATGTCGACTGCGACAGTATTTATTTTCAATATTTTTTAAAATTATTTCATTCATACATTTAGTTCTAAACTAAAGACAATAATACATCTATGATTTGTTTCTTTTTTTTTTTTCAAGAAAATAATATACATATTAAAAAATATACTTTAACGAATATATAGAAACATGTTGAAAGTATTTTACGTATATATTTTTTATCTTAAAATGAAATCTTAAGCTATTTTTATATTACGAAATATAAAATAATATGATGTATTCAACATACGAATAAATTGGATTTTTCAAATAGAGTGATATTTAAAAAAAAAATAAAAAATAAAAGATCGTACCACCACTTCCGATTGAAATCAGGATGAAAAAAAGAAATGAAAAGAATTGGATTCGAATGTCGAAGAATAGAGAGCCTGCAAGAAGTAAACGCGATCGTAAAATACTTTTTACGATTAAGTCGCGCGTATCTCGGCTGGAAAGGTGTTATTTCAACGACGAATAAAATGCCTCCCTCGGCGGTACTGCGAGAACCACCGAGAGGAATAATACTGACCCTTTCTGAACAAAAAGGATAGAAAGAGAAATATAAAGAGAGGGAGAAAGGATTTCAGCGTTATCCTTCGAATCAATTCGATTCTCTCTTCGAAACGTTTCTTCCTACGAATAAATCATTCTAGAAAATGTTGAAACAGTTATTCTGAAATTATTGTAAAAATCATACTGAAGAGCCATTATTATGTATATATATATATATATATTATTGATTTCCTCTAAGATTAAAATTTAGTATTATTAATAATAATTATCTATTTCGAAAAGTAATATTCATATAATAATAATATTCTCTTTTATTGTCGGATTAAATAACAAATATTTATAACGAGTATAAAGATAAAGATGAGGTACATTTTTTTGTTTTTTAAGTAATTCTTATTTTTCAAATTTTTCAATTATATTTATACAATGAAGTGTTATGTCGAAATAAAAAAAAATATTTATAAATAATAATTAAATTAGAAGTGAAGTTTAATTTTTCATACGAGAAATATATTCTTCTTTATTTTTCAAACAAAAGAAAATATTAATAACAAATATATAAAAATAAAAAAATGAAATACCACGTCGAAAAAAAAACGTCCTTTTATCTATTTCAGATTACTTTCGTAAATGAATGTGTACCATCAGTATATATAAAACACTGTATGAACGAGAGAAAAAGAAAGATGAAAAAAGATAGAAAAAGAAATAGAAAGAGACAAAGAACATCGATTACATTCCAGTTATAGTCCTTTAGGCGAAACGAAACGTATCTCGAGGCTTAACCAAAATGCTACCGAGCATGCAAACGAGTTAAGCGGAGAAATCAATTCGATTTGTCCTTAACGCTCTACTACATCTTCTATCTTTCTCTCTTTCTCTTTCGTTTTCTCTAATCTATCTATCTCCTTGTCGACGCTTCTTCTCCTATCGCCTTTTGATGTCGGAATAGACCGAGAGTCTCGGTTAATTAAACTCTTCAGATAAAATAAGTCCTTCCAATCTCTCATTAAATTTATATGTAGTGTATCAAAGTGTTACGAAAACGATGAATTTGAAATAATATTAAATAAACAAAGTTTTTATAAAGATCAGATCTATAAGAAAAATATTATTAGTTTAAGTATAAATCCTAATAAGCGTTTGTAATTTTTGAACTAATATAAAAGTGCACTGTCTTTAAAACTATAATTTGTCACTTGTAAATAATATGAAACTTTTAAGATCTTTTCAATTTGCAAATCTACATTTTTAAATTTGTAGTTTTATTAAAACGTGAAAACTAAATTCACAGGAAATATAAAAAATTGTATAAAAAGCCTATAGATAGCGTAACGTTAAAATAAATTTGTTATTTAATGATATCGTTCGTTTATATTATTTTAAAATATTTTTATCTCATTAATTAAAAACATCGATTTATATTATTACTACTTTTTAAAGTGTTATACCCTAATGGATTAATGAAATAACTAGGATTTCTTTTGATCAATTTTTGTTACAATTTCTTATTTCTTTATTTCGATTGGTATCGCAAAATTCAATTGCACACTATTTTTGCACGCCACGTATATAGTTTCTACCACCGTTCGTTTAGTAAATTACATCGATTGATTTATAGTCTAATCCTGTGGTCTCCTCCTAATCCTTAGATTGGACAAATTTGTCGCTATACTTCCGATCGATTTTTACAATTTTATTAAGAGATACTTTTTCGTTCTTGTGTAATCTAATTCTTTAAAAATAAAAAAAATTTATCATTCGCGAAATATTTATATAGAATTTAATCAAAAATTATTCAGTATTTATAAAGAGTTTATCATTTCAAATAAAACCATGTACTTTCCAAAGTAAATGACATCATTTTTCAATATCATTCATTATAAACAATTCGTACATTGAATCATATTAATTTCAAATATTAAGTTTATATACAGTTTCAAGTATGTAATAATGAAGATAACTTTGAGTCATGTTCCCCATCATACAACAGAATTCATGACTATGAACGTTATAAATAAGCTAGTATCACGAGAAAGAGAGAGACTCTTTGTTACGAACGTCGTTTCCAACGACGTCGATATAACGTTTTTGTCAAGGTAAGCATTATTATTTTGAGATGTCACCGAGTTGGTGGTTAATTAACGTCAGTAAGAAACGATCTTGACGAATCACTAGTCTTGTACTATCGTTTCCGTTGGAAATTAATTGCTTCGAAAAACGAAAAAGAAAGAGATCACTATAGAAGATAGTGACAAGCAATTTATGTGAATATGACATCCAATTTTTTTTCTTTCTCTGTCAAATTTTTCTTAGAATCTCCTAATTATCATACTTTGTAAAATTGACAAAAAAAAAAATTAATTCGTATAATTTTTCAATGACTTTTACCGAAACAAAATTGATTTGTTTCGTTTAATTTAAAAATCGTTTATTTAAATTTATTCTGTTTCGTGTAAATTTTCACAATTAAAGCAGATTATAAGAAAAAGAAATTTAACAAATCATAGCATTTTAATGCCAATAAACATTCATGTGAATTTTTGCTTGCAAATATCTATAAGAAAAGTTGAATATCAAAAATTCAATTATATAATAATTTTATATATAACATAAATCATCCATTAAAATCTTTATCTTTGATAAAATAATCATAATCATCTATATAATACAATATATACATATACGTATGTATGATTGTATTATATATACGCTCATTGTATTTTCTACTTATTTTTCCTGTGGGTAGAATCGACTACGAATTATCGAAAATAATCGTATGGTTATACAGGATGAAAAAAAAACGATTTCGTACGAGCTTACTCGTACGTCAAAAATCATTTCGCGTACACAAAAGGAAAGCACACATGAGTTCGCTCGATGAGAGAATCGCTTTTTTCATTAAAGCTTTTAACTGACTCATCTATGTATATGTATATGTATATGTATATGTATGCTTTTCTTTATCGTCGTATAGAAACTCGTCGAGACAATTTTACGTTTCAAAGTTTCCTCTTTCACTCGATTTTTTTATCATGTATACAGGGTGTTCTATTTACAGAACTTTCAACATTACAAAAAATTATTCAAATGAGAATAAGACGAGCTCTTCTATTGATTTTAGAATTTGATTGATGAACATTTTTGAAAAAAAGAAAAAAAAAAGAAAAAATATTGATTTTAGAATTTATTTAGTCAAGATTCTAAATATCTTCTAAGAAAAAATTCAAGCAATAAATAAAATTCTTTTTCTATTGTAAAAAATGTTATAAAAGTAATTAAATAGATATATAGAAATGGGACACTTGGTATATCGTAAACTTTTAATATACTTTCAATGTATTAACCATGTTCACGGAAGTATAAAAGTAATATAGTTTGTAGATTTTCGAAACTCGTTTCGCGAGAAGATACGCAAATCGAGCGTAAGCATATCCGTTTGTACGAACGTACATACCTACTTCCGAATTGGAAAGGAAAAATACTCTCAATTCAGAGTTTCGAGCATGTCTCTCCGCCCCTCTTTCTCTCTCGTTGTTATCTACGGATTTTCAAATCGTTTGAACGTTTTCATTGGATATTCTAAGTAATTTCGATAGGGGACTATGTTCACCGGAAATCAAGAAAACTATTGAAACTTAGCGTTGACTAAATATATGCTTTTAGATAAAAGGATAACTTCGTTTATATATACACATATATATCTATAGTATTAATATAAATCAATTTTTAAAACATTTTATTATTTTTTGTTTTAATAAATATTACTTAAAAAATAAATATAATCATTGCCATTCGTAATTTTGTATTGTAATAAAAAATATTTAACATATATATGATGTTATATTTATATCGATAATCATTGATTTAAGAGATTAAAAATTTGCAAGCATTTTAAAAGAAAGCTTCATATCCAGGGAATAAATAATAATCGATAAACTATATATATATATATATATATATATATATATATAAACACACACATACACAACAAACAACACACAACACACACACACCAATAACTAAAAATATTCGATGCATTGGATGCACTTGATGATTTATATTAAGGCTAACATACATTCATATATCACATTCATAAATACATAGATATCTATGTGTGTGTGTGTGTGTGTGTGTGTGTATATATATATATATATATATATTTGAGTTGAGTTGAGAAATGATTTAAAGCAGGTTAGCGTATCTACCAATCGGAAGCTCGATAAATTGACAATGCAAACACTGAACTTAAATCGTGCCACCGTCGGCATATTCCCGAGCTGACCTAGAAAATATCAAGCAATTAACGAACTAATTAACTAACTAACCGTACTATAAATAGGGAAGCAGCGTGATACACATAACGATAGTTCAAGCTAAAGGAATAGAAACCCTGTACGCTTTACTCGAATTATATTACGTGATGGTTTTTCCATAAAATTGTTTGTTTCCCAAATATTTGAAATATCTTGTTAATTAATTTATCTAGGTATTATTAATAATTGAACAATTACAAACAATAAAAGTATTCTTATCACATAATGACACACATTCTTCGAAAGTTTATAGATAATATCTAATTAACGATTAAAAAATAAGGAAAAAGAAAAAATAATATAAATATTCATAATAATGATAAAATAATATATCCGGTATTTGAAAGTTTTACGAAAAATAATATAATAAGGTATATCGAAGTGTTTATTTGAAATTATTTTTTTTTTTATTTAAAAACGTTTTTTCATACGTCCCTCCTTCTCCCTCTATCTCACGCGAAAATTCTTCTTTTCTATTATAAATATTGTCAAGAATATAAAGTAAGTGAAAGATAAGAAAGTAAATGGATTTTGTATTATAAAGATGGCTGTGCATGCATAAACAATGTTACGTCTACTTTTAAACATAAAACGAACGAGGAGAAAAATGAAAGAGGAAAAGAAAAGAAATGAAGGATCTAAGAAATAAGAAGGAGCACGTAAGGATAAAAGCATCGGCCTGTGCGATGTTGAACTTGGGATTTCTGAGCATGAGAAAAAGAAAGAGGGTAGGAGAAAGAAAGAGAGAGAGAGTGGGAGAGAGAGTGGGAGAGAGAGAGAGAGAGAGAGAGAGAGTGACAATAACTTATCACATGCTTTGTTTTCACGGAGAATAGTGATTTCGTTGAGAGATGAAAAATAGCTCACCAAAAGAAAAACTATTGTAAATGGCTTTATTTTTACTTATTTATTCACTACCTTCTTTTTCTAATTGCAACGTATTCCTTGCATTTTTTTTTTTAAAGATTTATCAAAAAGAAATATTTTAAATGATTTAATTTAATTTGATGTAGAAATAATTTTATTACTTATATATCTTTTCTTTTGGATTATTGTAACTGTGATAATGCAAGTAACTTCTATAAATAAACTTTTGTTATTTTATTTTTTTATTTTAGATCATTTGATTAAATCTTTTCTATTTCACAAAAATGAATTTTATCCTTTTATTTATTGTTAGGAATTGTGATTTAATTTTTTTTCTACAGAAAAAATCAGAATAATCATTTATTCTCTCTCTCTCTCTCTCTCTCTCTCTCTCTCTCTCTCTCTCTCTCTCTCTCTCTCTCTCTCTCTCTTCCTCAATTTTGTTTTTATTAATATTAAAAATGATTGTTAATGAATTCGTTTCCCGGAATGTTAAATCAGCTTAATAATTTAAGGAATCGGTCTGCTTTTATTTTCCACATTTTTATTTTATATTACTATTGATATTTCTTTCTTTTTCTCTCTCTTTTTTTTTGAGGTCATAAAACTTAATCTTTTATTTCTCATATATTTTTTTCTGTTTTGCTCTACAATTATTTTTTCTATCAATTCCTTTTTACTTTGTTTTGCATTCATTTTCGAAATTTTATAATTTATTTGCAGACTTTTTTGCAATTTGTAAATATAAACTAGAAAAAATATTTGTTAAATAAAATAAATGAATAGAGATATTTATTAAATAAAATGGAAAAGGAAACGTTAAAAACTTTTGTGTGTCTGTGTATGAATGTGTGTATTTGTTCGTGTTCGTAACTCGAAAGTTTCGATTTGCCGTGTTTTCCAATGGAAACGACGCAAACCGCTTAAATTCATCCCAGTCGCCATCTAGCATGCCAGAATGACTCGTAAATTTTCTAACGCATTTACTTCTTCTGATTATACTATGGAAGCACAGAAAAGCTCGATAACCTGGGTAACCCCCACTCTTACCATCATTCCTTCTCTTTCTCTCTCTCTCTCTCTCTCTCTCTCTCTCTGTTGATCTATTTTATCTGATCTTATATATCCATTATTACATTGATTTAGTATATCTACTTGCATTACATATTCCAATCATTTTCTATTATTATAATATTTACTTAATTATTTTAATCATCTTTATTTTTATTTATTTCTTATCATTTCATTTCTAACTTGAAATTATTTTAATCCAACTTTACCTACAAATGATTTTGTTACTTAATTTCTTTTATCATAAATTTAGTGGAATAAATTTATTCTACTAAATATTAATAATTTTATTTGTAGAAATTAATTACGAAATATCAGAAAAAAGAAAAAAAAATATATAAATATATATATTCACATACACATGTAAGTAATGTACATGTGCATATATAAATAAACTCATCGAAAATTCCAACGAATTTAAACTAATTTAATATTTTATATCATTCTAATATCTATTGAAAAGTACGATACAAAAAGAGCTAATATAAGGGTATATGTATGTAAGTATAGAAAGAAAATAAAATCAAATCTCGACGAATCTCATTTTGTTGAAACGAAGACGAAAGAAGAGTAATGCGAGGGAAGTATTGTAAAATAGGGGAGGGAAGAGAAGAAGTGTATAAAAGCAAGTAGGTATGTACATAGGTTGAATAGATAGGTAGATAGGTAGATAGGTAGGAGGAAAAGGAGGAGGAGAAAAGTGGAAGTTCGAGAAATGGCTGCCGTTTGCGTAGTAGCCTTTACGATCGCTTATTGTTAATGCAGATAGAGAGTTGGTTACGGAACTTACAGATGCGAAACCGCGTCCTCGACGTTGCTTTTGACGTCAAAGAAATATAATAAACATCTTCGCAATCCGCATCTCTTTCATGAAAGTTATATATAGATATATAAATATACAGATACGTAAGAAAATGAGAGAAAAAGCGATAGAGAGAGAG
>NC_057695.1:4870660-4871703 GCF_014466175.1 Vespula pensylvanica
ATATAAATATACAGATACGTAAGAAAATGAGAGAAAAAGCGATAGAGAGAGAGAAAGAGAAAGAGAGGAGAAAGAAAGAGAGAAAGACAAAAGATGAAAATTCGACGTCGTTTAATGGAGAATCGACTAACAATCGAAAATTTCTAGATATTTCGAGTTAAGATATATTTCAATGGTGAAATTAAAACGTCTCGAAAATCTTGGCATAATCAATAAATTTTTTAATGGAAACAGATTCAAATTTGACGGTATGCTTCACTCTACTTTTCTTTTTTTTTTTCTTTTATCGATTAATGATTTATTTTTAAGATAACTTTTATCGTCTGTTAATATGTTAATTAATCGATGTAAATTTTCTAAGTTCTCTCTCTCTCTCTCTCTCTCTCTCTCTCTCTCTCTCTCTCTCTCTCTCTCTCTCTCTCTCTCTCTCTCTCTCTCTCTCTCTCTTTTTCTTCTGTATTTTTGAAGAATAAAATCAAAGAATTTATCAGTACATCATTATATTTTTGTTTATATAATAATACATAATTACTTTTATATTATTTATTTAAGTTTGATAGAGTTAGCGAAGAAGTTTCTCTGAAAAGACAATTCTTCATAAGAGAAAAGAGAAACTTTTATTATGTTTTTCATTTTATTTAATTCATATTACTTTCATGATTATATTAATGCATACTCTTTTTTTCGAATTGTTTTTTATTATTTATTAGATTTCAAACAAACAAAAAAATTTCTATTGTTTTTATTCGTATTGGTCTTATGTATTATGTTCCTCTGTTTATTTTAATATACTATTCGTTCAAAACTATCTTCTTTTACTTATCATTCTTCTTATTTTATTTAGATTCTTTTATTTTTATTTTTTTCTAACAAGAAAGATATTATTTTCTTTACCAAATCATTAATTCATCGTAGTTTTTCGTATTTGTACAATCTTCTTCTGTATTCCATCGAAAATACATTCGTCAAGTGTGACATATCTAACATCATTCACATTTGAAATATTTGGAAGGGAGAATGAGAGAGAGAGAGAGAGAGAGAGA
>NC_057695.1:4871803-4885653 GCF_014466175.1 Vespula pensylvanica
TTATTAATAACTACATCTTACATTTACGTAGCAATATCTCCTTGACTAGAAGTCATAGAAACTTAAATCCAATACCGTTAAAAAGAGAAGAATTTTCTCTATTTTCAAATATATTGTTTATAATTAATTAACAATTTGTTATAAACAATTTTTATAAACAAATTTTTACGAACAAAATTATTCTTATTTTACAAAAAAATATTCATCTCAGATTGCGATAGTCTTATAAAATTATATAAATTAATAAATAATTAATAAACAAATTATTCGCTTATTTAAGAAACGATCTTTTTCTACGATATTAATAATCACATCTTTCGTTTAATGAAAATATCTCCGAAACTAAGTATCGTAGAGATTTAAAATAAATATGCAAAATAAGCGCAGATTAAGCGCAAAGTAAGCGCAGAATAAGCGCAAAGTACATGTAGAATAAACATAAGATAAAATATTCCATATTTATACCATACTTATATATAATTTTTTATATGTTCTAAATAATCCCAAGATCCTTGGTCCTTTACTTTTTATTTTTTTTTTTGGAAGAAAAAAAAGTTGAATTAAATTTTTGAAAATGTGCCCAAATATTTGACTGACGCGTTATACATTTTAGTATATGTTCCACTTCGGAACACGAACGTAAGCGTCGTCGTCAATGAGAGTTCTCGCGTTTCTTTTTAAAAGCTGTATGCGTGTTTCACTCATGAAAAATATGTCAAGGGTCATGTAAAACGCGTATAGCCGAGTCGATTCGTTACTTTTCCTTTTCTTCGATCTCTCTCTCTCTCTCTCTCTCTCTCTCTCTCTCTCTCTCTCTCTCTCTCTCTCTCTCTCTCCCTCTTATGTATATAACAGGTGTATCTAATTTTATTCTTTTGAACGAAATATTAACTAAAATGTCAAATTTATTTATCGAAAAGTATATATATATACGAAGATGAATACATAAATTCGATAATGAAAAGAATCGTTAGCTTCTCCTGAAATCTTTTCAAAGCTTTCACAACTTCAGCTTGATCTTTTTAATGAAAGGACAGCAAAAGTTTAAAGTTACGCGATAAGTCGAGACAAGCTTTATAACTCAACTCAAAGTATTTTATCTTAACTTAGTCTTTTAACAACGCGTTTATGTTTTATAATCAAATATATATCATCGTTTATAATCAAATATATAAAAGACAATTGAAGAAAAAATATTTAAATGATTCTATCAAATGATTTAGATGATGTAATGATTAGATTTAGATGATTTGAGTTTTAATTTAATCGAAATCGTTGACAGTATTATTTCATGTATATTTATTATTCGAAGAAAAATTTTCTGTTAAACATATATTATAAATATTTAATATAGATATACATTTATAATATATAATATACATATATCGTGTTATGTGTATTATAAGTACTTTTAAAGATATACATTTAATTTTTAACTCATAATACATTGCAGTAAATGTATAATAATTACGACTTATAAATTTCACACACATAAGCACACGCGTTATATAATTTATTTTACAGATTAAAAGAAAAGAAAGTTTAAATTTGTTTCTAATCGATTTTATCTTAATTGGAATTGTTCTAATTGCAAAATGAACGGTTCACTTATCAAAGAAGACTCGTTATCTATACGATGAAAATAAGATTAGAATCGAAGTCGAAAAACTATCGAATCTCTTTTATAATCACTCTTCTTCTTCTCCTCTTTTCTTTTTTTTTTTTTTTTTTGTCAAATCGATGAAGCAAAAGATTACATTTAATATCTCGATTCCAATTTTATCGGACCAATGATAACGACGCGACGGAAGCGTCATATGGGTTAAGAGCTAGCGACGTTTTCGTTTTCGTTCTCCTTCTACGACGATTTCGAGTCATATGCAAATTTCAAACGGGGAAAATGAAAAAATTTACCTAACTCCGAGAGAATAGTGCGTCGAAGCCGCTTACCGTTACCATTCCGAAACGAAAACTCTAATTGCCTAGGACGTCACACATTCTTCGTTCAAATGTCGAAAATGTCGATTCGAAAACACCGCCTACATTGTCAACACACAGACAGAAAAAGAAAGGAAAAGAGAGAGGGAGAAAAAACAAGGATAAAATTCTAAATGTTTAAATGCGCACAAATTTTTGAAAGAAACAAAAAGAGAGAAAAAGAGAGAGAGTCAGACTAAAAAATTAAATTATTCTTGACAGTGTTTTTAATTTAATTTGATTAAATTTTTTATTGAAATAGTATTAAATCTTAAATGTTATTATCATTATATTATTGTTGTTGTTGTTGTTATTATTATTAATGTAATTAAAATGGGAAAACGAAATTCTATGTAAATTCCAAGAGAAAACAATAGATATACATACGTACACACATACATATTAATATAATTAGATTAATTTAGATCTTTGTTTAATATGTATTATTATATATTTTAGTCAATAATTTATTGAATTTAATAAAATTGATATTATTTGTTTGAGTTTGAAATTTATTATATAAAACATTTACTTTAATTATTTACATTATAATTATTTATATTATATGTACAGTTGGAGAGTAATGTATTCGTACAACAGAAACATGGAATTACATTCATATTGTACGAATATTTAAATTTCCCATCGTACATTTTAATTATGTATTTTATACATATTATTTCTAATTACGTATGTGTGTATATATATATATTCTATATTATAAATTTTGTACATATTTACATATGCATTAATAATTAAATTGAATTTCAATTACTCAAAAGCTTTTTGAGAAAAGCTTTTTTGCTGGAAAAAAAAATTTTTTAATTTTCATATAATTTTTTAAATTCCTACCTTTGGAAATGTTCTCTGTTAAAACAAAAAGAGAAAGAAATAAAGTAAACAATTTAAGTTTGACTATGCGTATACAAATAAATATAATAAAATGAAGAAATTCGAAAAAATGTGAATTGCATAGAAGAAAATGTTTTTTATAAATTATTTGTGAAGCATTTTTTCAAACATACAATGTACATATACTGTCTATGTTTTATATTGTATGCATTTAAAAAAAAAAATATTTCTAAAGAGTTCATTATATTTTTTTTTTTATTGATTGATTTTTGACAGACATAATTTGTATAGTAAGTACTTTAATTTCTTTATATGTCATCATAAATCCATGAATAAGTCAACCAATTAAAAAAACCAATTTAAAAAAATATTTCTATGGATTTATTATTTACTACGAACAGTTTTTGAACGAATAAAAATTTTTTCTCTTTGCCTTTTATCTTTGATTAAAATTATTAACAAGTTTCTTTTTTACCTTTATCATCATGTATGCTTGACTCTCTTCGTGGACCGATCTTTTTCTTCTTTTCTCATCCATTAATACGCCCTTACGCCATTTTGGTATGTCTTCCTGTAAAAATAAAAAAAGAATAGTAATAATAAAAAAACCTAAAGAACACATTTTCGAGAAAAATCGATTGAATTATTTTGTTAAAAAAAAGAAAAAGCATATAAAAAACCATCAAAGTTACTTGAAATGAAAAGTAAATTCGAAATATTTTCTTCGATCAAAAAAGAAAATAACAGAAAAGGAAAAAAGAGATAGGAAACGAAAAAGTACGTTAAATTAATTAAACAAAATATATATGAATAAAAAAAACAACAAAGAATTATCAGAATAAACAGAAAATTTGTTAATCGTAAGGAAAACACGTAAGTAAACACTTTTGTTAATCGTAAGGATAAATATTCAACCAATTAAAGAAAACTAAGTTAACAGTATGCATAGCAAATTTCGTACTGAGTTATATAAATACAAAAAAATCTATATGTCTGTATGTGTGTGTGCGATGCACGTGTACGTATATGAATAGAAGATACGAAAGTTCATATAGCAGAGCTTCCACACCATAAATAAACTCGCTTACGTGGTTACTTAAAATGGCGAGGATTTCGCATTGCAGACTCGACCATCGTAGCGAGCATCGTCGTCGACATTTAATTAAACGATAAAAAATGTTTATACGTACAAGAGATATTATAAAGAGCAAAAAAAAATTAAATCCGAATGAGGCAGCTAAATTTTTCACCATCTTTTTCTTTCTTTTTTTAATCCATTTTCTCACATTTCCTCAAATTCCCTTTTTTCTAAAAATATTATAAACGATCGTATTATAATAAAGTAATCAAAATTTACTGTAATTGTTATGTACATTGAAATATACATTCATATGTATATTAAATACAAATAAATTACAATAAATTTCTATATATATATATATCAATCACTGATATAACTTATTTATTTCTTCCTTTGCAATCATTTTTGTAATCAATTTGGTAGTATAAAATTGATGTTCCAAGATTATTTCTATTTCATTGTGAAATTAATAAATTGTAAAAATAAAGAACCTGTTTATTGTATGAGTAATTGAATTAAATTACAGGAAATTAATTAATTTCATAATAAAATTTATTATTTTTAAATTTATTATTTTAACAATATTCGTAACGAAAACATTTTAGATTCTAATTTTGTTTAAGATTTTTTTTTTCGAATTTTCGCATCAATATTTCTTTAAAATCTCAGACATTAGAGATATATAATTCAATGAGAAAATAAAAAATAATTTCTTTTGAAAGAAACCGACAAACAAAATGGTAAACGACACGGAGTCGACTTGTAAAGCATAAAATGGAAAATTAGAAAGATACTTCCACGGTGTCGCCGACAGTTTTTGGATATTCGCCAGTCTACTAAAACTACTACACGCTCTCTTACCAACACCATCTCTTTTATAACAAAGATAGATAGAGAGATAGATAAATAGAGATAGAGAGAGGAGAGAGAGGAGAGAGAGAGAGAGAGAGAGAGAGAGAAAACTTGATTCTTGGCTCGATCTTTTGTTTTCTATAATTTTATATATATGTATATGTATATGTATATGTATATACATATACATATATATAAAATATATATATATATATACACAGGCACAGTATCGTCCACATAAAGTGTTACAAATTGTTTCAAGATATATTTTTTTTTGCAATATTATTTAACAAAATCGAGAATCTTATTTTATCAAACATATTTGATAAAATAGAAATAGTTTCTAAGCCCTCTTTACGTCTATTTCTATAAATTTATAAATATAAAATATTTCTTTTGTCTCCTAAAACATTTATTCATTAATAAATAAATCCTAACTTTTTTAACATATTTAGATTAAATAAATTTGATTTATTATTCAGTGCATCATAAAAGAAAAAAAATAATTAACTTTAAGTTTACATATTAAGAAACAGATTGTAACATTTTTATCGTTATTTGTACCATACTATATACACACACACATATATTTAAAACGATGTTTAATTTGGCTGTATTTTATTTTATCTTCAATACTAAAGCAGATGTGAGAAGATAAAATAGAAAAAAAAACAAGACAGAGAGAGAGAGAGAGAGAGAGAGAGAGAGAGAGAGAGAGAGAGAGAGAATATTTCCTTGTAAATAAACACGAGAACGAACTCGGACGACTTATTTTTACTCGTACGTAGAGTTCTTTTACGAACTTACGAAAGTAACTTTTTCTTTCTTAGACATTGGAGAAGGCAACTTTCAAGTTTCTACGAATAGAGAATCGTCTTCAAACTTCTTCGTTAAACCGAACAGCTTCGTTCTCTTTTTTTTTTCTTCTTCCTTTTTCTCTTTTCTTTTTTCATTTAATTCATGAAATCTCAGCAATGGAATCGAATTTCTTTAAAAAACTTATTCTTCTTTTTAATCTCATCGAATATGCTATCGGTTTCTATTAGTATTATTAATTTATACTGTATGCATAAAAATAAATAGATTATATAATTTAATTAAATAATTAATTTCACTTTAAGAAGAAAATTATTTCAATATTTGAGTATTGCTATAATATATGTACGTATGAGAAAAAATAAGTATTACAAAGTTAATGAAAAATATTCTAATACTTTCTTGTTTTAAATATTTACGTAATTTCAATAATTCACGATTATAATATAACAGATGTGAACCGATAAATAATATGTATTATAAAAATAATGAAATGTTTCATTATTTTTATTGACTTTTCAAACAAATCATCTTAACTAGTTAACAATTCTATAATAATATATATATAGAAAAGATATATACGTATTACAAAAAGTAGAAAAAAATCTCATTTCTATCAACTTTTAAAAAGAAATCAATTTGAATTTCTTCTTTACAAATAATTAAATAAATTAAAATACTAGAGTATCACAATAATACAAATAACAAAAAAGAAATAATTGAAAATCTTGCTTTTATCGATTTTTGATGAAGAACCTTTGACCTTTGACGAAAAAAAAAAAGAAAAAAGAAAAATGTATCTAACCGTAGATACTAGAAAGCTATAAATCATCATCTTTTTTATACATTTTTTTTTGTTTTCTTTTATTTTTTTAATGAAAATTTTCTATCTCATGCGTATTCGTCGAATCCTATGCAAAGATATCGATATCATTTATGCATACGTGACGAGACAGTCACGCATCGTAGCACTGGATTTGAATCCGAGCTGATGCGAGCTTCTTGCCAACCAATGCAACGGCGATATTGAATTCGTGGCTCGGACATTATTGAACATATGGCTCCTACCGAGATTGAAATGCATACGCGCAGTGGTAGCAATGCTGGTGTAGTAATAGTGGTTGATATCAATATTACTATGTGATAACCATTATTACATATTATATAGTGCAATAAACCTGAATGAATTCATATTAACTCAACTAACTCTAGAGAAATATTCTAAATTATTTTATATTAAATTAATAATACGTTATATATTTTTTGTGTGCATATATCAAAACGCTTAACATAAATTTTGTTATTATTAAACACGAATAAGTAATTATTAATTTTATTAATTAGTTATATTTAAATATTTCAAATTTAGTATTTCAAGTTTATCTTTTTAATTTTATGCGTACGGGTCTGTTATTAATGTTATTGATTAGTTATAATTAAATATCTGCTGTAAATTTTTTAATTTTTGCAGAAATATTAACTTTAAATATCTATCACCTTGTTTTTCAAAGAATTCATATGAATATGATGTATATACTTACATATGAGACACAATTATAAATAAAAGTAAAAAAATTTTTATTGTTGATAAAAAATAAAAACAAAAAAAAAAGATAAAAAGTCAGGATTATAACAGCATGAAAATTTTTAAATACAAAGTCTGTGTGTAGTTATCGTCGGTCTTTCAGCTATATGCTAATTTTCATTTAATCGTCGCTAATTTAAGTCACCGTTGATTTATAATTGTTTATGAATATTTATAGAATGACCCAAGCGCTCGATCACGTACAATTTTATAATTATTCCCAATTGGACTACGCAGAACAATAGATTAATATAATTTTGTGTACGTAATTATGTACGTATAACAAAATATAATTTTCATTTGTTTGAACATTTTGTAAATTAAATTATTAATTAGATTAATGAATATTATTTTAATAACGTGAATACATTTAATACATTTTTTACAAATCCTTCATTATAAAACTCAAATATACCAATATATATTTAATTAAAAATATATATGACTATAATATTATATGTGCCAATACGTAATATCAACAAATTTTCAAATCAACAAAATTTCAAAAAAAATCAATACTCTCTTATAGAAACACAATATGCATTAATAACAAAAATAATGTAATGAAATAAAAAAAAATTACTATTATATTATAACTTATAAAAAAAAACTATTTCTTTTTTCCTAAACATTCTAACATTATTTATTAACCAATCCAATATATTTAATTTCAAGTGCATTGAATCTGATTACAAAAAAGAAATAATTTTAACAAATGATGAAACGATTGATTAATAAAGATATTTGTTTGGTTATCTACACATGAAATAACGATTTCTGCATATATATGTAACTATCTAAGTTCACATAGAGATACTTAAGTTACAGTAATTTATAACACGCAATCGGCTTGGAATTTGGCAAAGCCATGCATACGTATAATACTATGATGAACTTCTCTTTCGTTCGATATCGCGAGTTACAACAAATTACCGAGCTTTTTGGACGCTTTCGAAGTTCCTCTGCCAAACGGACCATGAAATAAGTTGTTGGCACGGTACGTACGATTAGCATAGGCTCTTACAAAAATGTGCGATGACCCGAATGTCGGAATATTTTCTACACCTCGATTTATACTCCTTTTTTAGTCTTCTTGCTTCTTCTTTTAGTCATATTAAATTGGTACGTTTATATACCAGCGATAAAAATCGTCCGATAAATGTGAAAAAAGAAAAAGAGAACATAAAAAGAGAAAGAGTGAGAGCTTAATCGTCTGGATGAATCGTAAGAGTTATTTCAATGATATAAAAAATATAATACATTTGAAAATTATAATTCGATATATATATATATTCTTTTTGAAATCATTTATTACTGAGAATTCGAATTATAATGATAAGAATATAATAAGCATCAGAATATTAAGTTTTTAATTAAAACTTAATCGATCAGTTCTATTTTCTTTCATTTATTTTATTATCTTTTTCTTTTTAAATAGTTAACTATTACAAATATGATATATTTTATACATTATGATGAATAAATGAAACCTATGTACTACAAAGGAAGTCTATATTAATTAAAACAACAGTAAAAATGTGATTGAAAATAAAAAAAAAAAAGAGAGAGAGAGAGAAAGAGAGAGAGAACGATAAACATGAAGAGAATGAGTCAGAAACAAAAAAAAGTAAAAGAAAAAGAAAAGGAAAAAATTAATTATAAAAATGAATAAGGAGAAAATATGAAGCTGACCAAAATGGAAGAAAAAAAGAATGAACAAACGAACGAAAAAATTGACGATTAAAGAGTGAATGATAAGTTAGAGTTAGATGACTGAAATTTAATTGCATAATAATAATGATGATGATGATGATGATGATGATGATGATGATGATGATGATGATGATGATGATGATAAAAGAGAAAAAAGACAGAGAGACAGAAAGAAAAGATGAAAAAAAGGAAAGAAAAAGAAAAATTAAATCCGATTAAAAATCTTTTGAATTTTCGGATAAGCCTAATTTTGTCGTTTCAATATCATTTATCTATCCTTCTCCAACACATCTTACACCATCTCGCTTTTCGTCACTGGCTAACAGGGCTGCTTTAAAGTGCCACTTTAACGAGCTTAGCTATTGAAGAGACTCTCCTCTGCTTCCTCCAAGCTCGTATCACAATTACAGGAACACCGTGAAGAGACAAAGGACTTGAGCGTGTCGAGTGTGAGTTATGCTGTCTTCCCTTCGACCCTTCCTCCCTATCACTCTCTCTCTCTCTCTCTCCCTCACTCACTCACGTCTTGTCTCATGCTCTTAGGAAGGTACGTTCCTTTAACAGCCGTCTTACGAGTGTCTACGTGCTGTCACGTGCAAACAGCGATTCAAAGAACGCGTAGAACCTCGCACGTTTAGACATTTCGTACATACATGTGTATGTATGTGTGTGTGTGTGAGAGAAAGAGAGAGAGAGAGAGAGAGAGAGAGAGAGAGAAATAGATGGATCTCAGATCGTTTATCATACTATATTATGACGAATGAATTAATTAGTCTGTAAATTAGTCTATTTGATTTATAATGCATGAGAAACATTTTTTAGATTTGTCGAATCCTTCATGTATCTTATGATCAGAAAAAATATATTATTGATATTAATATGATTGGTATTGTTATGTATCATTTATCATGCTATATTAATGACGAATGCACGAATTATTTGTACACAGGTTTATTTGATTTGTAATAATTGAAAAACATTTGTTAGATTTATCGAATCTTTGATGGGTATTACGATGAAAAAAAGTATTATATATAATATATTATAATTATATCAGTAATATAATTAAAAATTATTATGAAAGCCAATCGCATCAATGTACAAATAAATTACATAAAATAATAAGTTTAAGAAAAAATTTGGATTTCCATTTTTGGTTTAGCTTTGTCGTTATTTTACAAAACCAAAATATTCTTATCTCTCACGTTTCTCAGTATATGTGCATATCGATTAACTTTCCACGGTAGTCCCGATACTCTTATCTTTTTTAGACAAAACACGTTAACCCTTATCTCCAGTTCTGAAGGGAATCACGAAACCTTCAACGAAACGTACATATGAAGAGTGCTTCGAATCTCTCGATAGTAGCTTATTGTTAGCTTAGTTCGGAAATTTTCCCTGTCTCAACTTTCAAATATCAATATATTTTTTTTTTATTTTTTACCAAACTCTCCCCCCCCCCTCTCACACATACACACACACGTATACTCTTGAATAGGCTGATCACGTACAAACTACATAAAAACTTTTATAAGATATATCTATAACATATTTGAAAAGGTATGTACATATTTATTCAAATTTTAGAGAAAAATGATAAATAAAAAGAACTTATCGTACAACAATTTAATCAAAAATTTCATTCGATCATTCAATTCTAACAAATATGTTATAAAAATATATTATATTATATTATTCGTATGAATTAATTCGATTCAACTATTAAAATTCAATAATAGAATATTATATCATTATTAACATAAACGTTATATCGCGATTAGCTTACATATATGTCGTCCTTAAATTTAACCCTTGACTATTTGGTCGAACGAAAAGTGCGATAAAATGTACATGTATCGGACTTTCCTAGGACATTTAATGCAGGAAAATATTCAGGGTCAAGGAGAAAAAATTCATAATAAGGACGATCGTTTGCAACCAACGATTTCTAAACTGTTTGCGTGAACGTAACGAGTGAACGTAACGAGTAAACGTCATCGTTATTCGCTTCTCGAAACATAAACTGGCCAAACGACTCTACTCGAAAATTCTCTTGTGTAATTATCTGACCGTCGTATAACCACTATTAACCTTCTTCGCTTTAAAAGGGCTCGTTTATCTACTTAAAGATCCAACTCTCGCACCACATGTTTTAGTCATTAACGAAACCACGATGTACCTCTTAACAACAAGTTGGTATACGATCGCAATTATTTACTATGATGAATGATTTTATAAGAATTAAATGAAAGATTACTATTTTAAATATAATATCTAATTCTTTAAATAGTCTTTACGTTAGAAGCTTTTAATATCATTTTGTTTTAATTACATTTTGTTTTAATTAGTTGTAATTAATTTCTTCCACGTTAAAGATTATTATTTAATAATGAATTTCGATTTAATTACTATTTTATTTTTGTCATATGTTCTTGATGTTCAATATTATTTTTAAATTATTTCGATTCGATTATGTTTAATTCGTTCTACGTTAGATTAGTCCAATATCATTTCGATCTAATAATATTCGAATTGTTCTATATTAGAGATAATCAATATTATTTTGATCTAATTGTGTTAAATTTATAGTATATTAGAAATGTTCAATAATTAGATTTAATTTATTGTATATTAGATTTAATTTATTGTATATCAGAAATACTCAGTATCGTTTCGATCAAATTATTTACAATTTTTAATATATATTAACTATGCTCGATATCATTTACAATCTAATTATGTTGAATTTATAGTATATGTTAAAAATGTTTAATATTATTCCCGATCTAATTATATTTAACTAGTATATTAGAGATGTTTCATTTCAATCTAATTGTGTTTAAATTGTAATACATCAAAGATATTTAATAATACTTTCCAACTATTTCGTTTTAATTATATTCAACTTATCGTATAACAGAAACCTTGAAGATATGATTTTCAAACTATTTAATTACGTTTAACGTCTTAAAAATTTATAAAAAAAAAAGATTGCTTAAATATAATATTTAAAACGCAGTTCTTTTATTTCAATAAAATCATTCAAGATTTTACAAATAACTTTCTAAAAATATCATAATAATAAATGATATGGAATATAACAGATTTCAAATCTCATATTTAATACACTTTAAATATATCTTATTTTTAAAAAGATTTACTATAGATTTTCGAAGCTTTCTAATTGATTAATATCATAAACTTTAAAAACACATTTACGTACAACGTATAATATATAACAATTCTATCCCTTTATATTAACCCTTTGTTAGCGACACGTATAATCTGCTTATCCATGTTTGTAACGCGTATCGATTTATTGTAACGAGTTGCACTATGTCCAATATTATACATAATTAGTGATAGCTAATAGATTATCTACAGTATAACATGACTCACCAGATTTTCCGCAAAAAGGCCATCATCTTGATACCTAGTGGGTAGATCGAGAAAAACGGAGGATCTAGAACGATCGTAAAGATCGACGTCCACGTACAAATCAAAGAGAGGTGCACCGTTTACTCTAAGAAGTGCTGAGACCAATGGAGTTATGTCAACTGGGACGACACTCTTTGGTGGTAAATAACCACCAAGTTCTTCAAGAAGTTCGTAAACTGGAAAAGAAACAAAAGTTTCCAATTTTAATTCATTATATTCTTTTATTTTTTTCTTTCGTTCTTTCTTTATTTTTCTTTTTTAATAATATAATAATAATAATAATAATAATAATAATAATAATAATAATAATAATAATAATAATAGTGATAATATAAATTCATAAATTTTAAATACAAGTAGTTGAGAACCATTTTTTGTTCCTTTTTAATATGATATATAATTTAAACCTTTGTAACGCTACGTGTAAATTTATAATCACATATGTACGTATAAATATATGTGTTCTTTAAATTTTATTTTACTTTTTCGTATTTTTTAATAAAATTAATTGTTAATTCATATTCGAGGATTAATAATATATCCTACGTACATACATAAATACCTATATTTATTACCATTATTATTACTATTCTTATTATTACTGACGTTATTTTTTAATAAACAATTCTAATTATACAAATAAGTTCTGTTTACTTTATTATGAAGAAAGAAAAGTTCTATATTTTTTAAAGTTCGCCGAATATTTGATAATGCATCGCGATATGACGAAAACCGATAGCAGATGTGCCGAATATTCGAAGGTATATTGTGCGAACGTCGTTGAAAAAAAAAAGAAAGAAATAATAAAAAATAGTAGAAAAAAAAATTATAGAAAATTCATCGATTCGTTCTGCGTTTTCCTCTCCGAACTCGTTCACGGTCGAACGAATTTTTCGAACGTAGAAAAAGCACCACGTGGGTTCGAGTGATTTCAATCTCACAAAAGAATCATATTCTTCCGTTGGCTTCTAGCTTTTTCTAAAATATATGTTCTTCCTTATATCGATATCATCATGTTTATGACCATGCACCTGTAATATAAACAGTGGAGCAATAACTTTGATCACCTTAAAACCATATAGAGATGCGACTAAAATATTGCAAGAGTAGTAGTATGTAAATAGTAATAGTAAAAAAATAACAATTTTTTAGCTTCTTGTACAATATTATCCTGCGCTTACTTTGCATACTTGTTTCAATATCATAAAATAACATTGTTTTTTTTGGCATAATTTGTTTATTTATTATTTAATAATTTAAGTAATTATGTATGTAAATAAATTATAATTCGATGTGAATATTTTTTGTAAAATAAGAATAATTTAGTTCGTAAGAATTTGTTTATAAAAATTGTTTATAACAAATTGTTAATTAATTATAAACAATATATTAAAAAATAGAGAAAATTCTGCTCTTTTTAACGGTATTCGATTTAAGTTTCTACGACTTCTAGTCAAGGAGATATTGCTACGTAAATATAAAATGTAGTTATTAATAATATAAAAAAATTTGTTTCTTTGGTAAAAAAACTAATTT
>NC_057695.1:4885753-4887754 GCF_014466175.1 Vespula pensylvanica
TTCTTTTTTAAGAAGGATATAGCTGTAATAAGATTGTTTAAATTTTTACTCTAATTGCATAAATTTTAATTTGTTTAGTTAAAATAAGGGATAAAACATCTATAGATAATCGATAATATACGTAATTGAATATTCGAAAATTCGAAAGATTTTCTTTTCGTAATTAGAACTCTCTGTTTACCATGCATTTATTCTGCACTTATTTTATGCTTATACTGCACTTATCTTGCACTTATCTTACAGCATTATTATACGTAGGTATAATGATTCAATGTAAAAAAAAATCTAAAAAAATTCATCTAAATGATTTCTAAAAAGAATCATTTTCTTACTATTATTACTTACTTACTACTACTCTTACTACATTTTATTTGCAAATCTACATAGCTTTTCAGCAATATTTAAATTATAATAGCTCCTAAATTAATTATTTTTCGACATGTATGGATCAAAACTTTTTTATAAAGAATGTCAAGCAGCTCGATTCTGATGTTCGATGCTCAATGCTGAATGCTCTCGAGAACATATAATGTCCTTTAAGAAAGAAAAAAAAAACAGTTATCCTTCTTATGTTCTTTACGTCTTCACCTACAAGAAAATTATTACTACCATATAGAAGCTCTTTCCGTACTATATGACTTTTGTAAACAAAGTTTCTCCATATCTCTAAAAAGAACGAAGATATTCAAGATGGTTAAAGTTATTGCCTCAGTTTTGTATTGGTGTGTTTGTGTGTGTGTATGCATGTATACACACACATACACACAAACACGCATATATATGTACATGTATATATATGTTACGCAAGCAAAAAATATATATACAGATACATATACATGTAGATAAGAAAATGGAAGTATAAACAAGAAAAAGAGAAAAGACACAAGAAAGTCAAGATTAAATTCGATCGTTAACCGAAATTCTCCAAGGGGTTTTGCTAGAGTCAACATTCGATGTCCTCATCCTTCCGGAAAGGAGAGACCTCGACAGAAACTGAGAGATCGCTAATTGCACTTGGGGAAACTCTTGGAGTCTTCGAGAGAGTAGTAAGGGCATACGTAGCCCTTACGTGCTTCGCATAACTTTCTTTACATATACATACACATGCACATACATATATAAACATATACTCATGTATATGCATTTATATAACTTGTGAATCTTACGTACATGTATACAAAGTGGTATTAAAAGTTCCTAAATGTCGGAAAAGATCTTAGATGATTTTAAAATTCAATTATTCTTTTTTTTGGGAAAAGAACTTTTGGTATACTATATAAACATAAATATGAACATTGAATGTTATATATATGTGTGTGTGTGTGTATGTATGAAATGTATGCTTATGTATATTTAATATATACGACGTGTATAATTTTATATATAGATTTATAATCTATCGAGATGTGTATATATATATATATATATTTATTTATTTATTTATGTACATATGCATATGTATCCGTGTACAGACTTTAATCATACGTTCGATAGCTTCATCTGAAGTTCTCCGACGATCGATAGTCTCTTCTCTCTAATCGTTCGAGTCTATTTCGAAGTTTTAACGAAGCTAGAGATGGAGTAGTAACTTTATGTTGTAACACCTTTGCTGTAATTAATATGCGGTGAGCCAACTTCTATAGTACTCCCTACGTACATAGAGAGAAAGAGAGAGAAAGTGTTTGAAAGTTTTTACATACTCTCTAAATTTATTAAATTTATATTAATACGATTATGTCAAAGTTACTTTCTTCTAATCGATATTGCTTCTCTTTTCCTTCTTTCTTTTATGCTTTTTAAATATAAAAATTGATTTCCTTTTTTTTTTTGTTTCTTTTCTTTTTATTGATATACGATATTATAAGTGACGTGAATTTTAAATAAATAAAATAATTTCAAATATTAAAACAATTTTATAAATATAAAAAAGTAACTCATTTTACATAAAAAAATAGTTTTAAATAAAAGATTTTTTCTTCTTTTGTTCTTTTTTTTTTTTTT
>NC_057695.1:4887764-4895286 GCF_014466175.1 Vespula pensylvanica
TTTTTTTTTTTTTTTTTTTTTTTTTAAATAAAACAACTCATTTTATATGAAATCATAATTTTCGAATAGATGTATAACCTTTGTTCGTGACACATAAAGACAAATTCAGAAAATAAATGCCAGAAAATAAATCGGTAAGCATTAGGTACGCACGAGTACATAGACATAAATGAATTTCTCCTCAAATATAGTATAACAATCTCCACATTTACTAAGAATATGGTTCAAGATACACTCGTAAAGGGACATTCACTGGAAACTTAGTTAATCATAACTTGGACGACAGACGTTGAAACGAGAAAATAACAATAAGCATTACGAGAGAGAGAGAGAGAGAGAGAGAGGTCTTATGGTGAAATATACAGCAAGGAAATAACGGTTTGTTAGACAAATCAAGAATTCAAACTGTTTCGTAATTCTACAGTAATAAATGTTAAACCGATATAATAAATGTATACATAATATATTTATACGTTTTGTAAGATGAAAATTTAATTGACGTTAACTGATATAGATACTTTATATAAAAAATAAAATATATATATATATATATATATATATATGTATTTGTCAAAACTAACTAATCGTTAATTAGACAATATTAAAAGACATGATAAGTTAAATGTTTAAATCTCGTCGGAATTCTTAAAATGAATTATTTTAATTGATTTTCTAAATTATTTAAATTCGAAATAATCAATTTAGAATTAATAATAACTAACAATAAAACGAATCTATTTATTAATACCTTCTTAGTAAGTTAACTTTACTTGTATGAAACTTTGATCATGAATGAATACAGTGAACATTAATCATAGTCGAGCGAATGGTCGTGTCGCCGATCAGGGTAGAATCAAACATGAATATCTAAAATACCGGAAGCCTGAAACTCCTGCGGGTAGGACTAACTTAGAACTTCCATTTCCGCTTTTGACGGTCTTCCTGTTCTAATGTTGGAACGGATAAATCTGATTGCAATTTGCAGAAATTAGATGAGGTAAATGAATATAAAGATCATTTTAATAGAAAAATAAAAAGAAGAATATATATATATATTCTTTATTTTTATATGAAATATAAATAATAAATATAACAAATATAAAATTTTTTAATAAAAAGAAAGAGAGAGAGAAAGCGAAATGTTCCAATTAAACAAAAGCAATTTACAATGATGCGAGCTTTTATCATATTCGCTAGACATTAATGCACTGATTTAAATGTATCCACGAAATGGAGACACATCGATCGACATGTCGAATCCATTTTGTATAATAACAAGACTACGTGTCTCCGACAACGAAGTTGCTCGTTTCTCATATCACCGAGGTAATGTCAAAACCGGCGCCAGCCTTCCGAATCTCTTTTCTCATCTCTCTCTCCTCTCTTTCTCTTTACTTTCCCTCTCTCTATCTCTCTATCTCTCTATTTCTCTACCGCGTATCTCGTTAAATCTTCTTCCCTCTTTTCTTTTCAATGTTGATTAGATCGTATATAAATCCTGCCTTTCAGCCTAAACGAACTTTCTATTTTATTTTTATCATCAAAAATATCTATTCGATTGACCAATAAGTAATATCAAAATTTTCGATATAAAAAATATTTGTTTGGCTGTTTACTTAAATGTAAAATAATAGATAGTATTTTAGTAAAAAGAAAGGGTATGGTATATAACATATGTCAAAATATAGTCACTATGGTATTATTTATTTAAATATGAAATAGATACTAAAAGTTTTGAATACAAAATACTCTATAGTTATTTATTCAAATGTAATACAGATTTTAAAAGTTTTCAAGAAAAAATATTCTATAGTGTTATTTATTTAGATATAAAATTGTCTAACAAATGCTTTCAATCGAAAAATTGTAATGTCGTTCGTTTAAATATAAACATTTCGATACATCAGTATTATCTGCATATTGATCAAGCCAATATTTCGTTTATTCAATTAATATAATTTTTATTGTATATTTTATAATTTTATTAAATAATACGAATTTATTATATATTTATTATTTGTTATTCTGTGAATTTAATATTTACATATTCTTTCTTATTATCAAATTATTGTTAAAGAAAAACTACCTTTTTTTTTGTTAATTAATATTTCTTTAAAAAATTGATAAAAAGAATGACTCGATATGATTTTGATTTCGATTTTAATATATTAAAATCGAAATGAAATATGTATTGATTGAAAGAAATCAATCAAAGAAGTGAATTGAAAATTTGAAAAAAAGAATTTTGGAAAAATACCAAGGAGTGACATGAAAGTCAGAATTTATGTCATCAAGATATGCTATTTTATATTCGTATTGACGTCGTAGGAGTCGGATTTCGTTGAAGAGTATTCAAGAAACTCGTTCTGAAGTTCGCTTTTCAACTGCCAAGGACAAGTAAATCAATCAGATACTCGCGTAAGTTCGTGTAAAATATCATCTCGATCTCACGCAAGAGAACGATTAAGTGCGAACGTGCCAATCTTGATACACATTTTTTCTTTGCTCTCTCTCTCTCTTTCTCTCTCTCTCTCTCTCTTTCACACACACACACTTTCCCTTCTATTACTAATCGAATCAAATCAAATTATTTTATTTTTATATCAAATTGAATGCAATGATATGTATACATACAAACAAATCAATTGCACCTTTTTAAAATATACCTGAATAAACTGATAAAAGAGAATGAATTCCATAGAGAAAAAAAAAAAATAAAAACGCGAGAAAAACGATAATTTTATAATCGCATGTAAGTTTATATTTATTTATTTAAATTAATTATGATATGTTATTAATTATAACATGGATAATGTTAATTTACCAGGATCAATATTTACTTCATAAAAAAAGTTTGTAGATAAGTAGTAATTTTAATCTTTTTCACATTATTATCACACATATTGCATAATTCGAAAGAAGGTAATAATAATAATTAAATTAAGAATGAATAAGAAATCAACGAATGAGAATTAACGAAACTATGATATGCAATAAGTAACACGAAAAGATTCAATATTGCCAAAATTATTAATTACAAACGATTAAATATTATTATTATTAAAAATGATTAAAAACTTATAATCTTTTCATTATATTCAACTCAAATCAAAGAACTATCTGTTTAGATATTAATCTTATCTAATTCAACATATAAACGTCTCATAAAAAAATCATTCAATAATTCATAATTTTTAGGATTATTGAAATCCTATCGGAATAACTCACAAAATCCCATAAAATTGATCATAAAAAAAGATTCGAAGAAGTAACAACGAGAAAGAGAAAGACAGTGAAAGAGATAGAGAGAAAAGATGAGAGGAAGAGAGGAGAGAGGGAGAGTAGTCATGATTTTGGAGATAAAGTAAAACGACTTCACTAAGAATCTAGAAAATATCGGACCAGATTCAGGCTAGCTCGAATCGTGATACTTGAGTGACCTTGACATCCTTTGTAATACAACTACTTCCGATTCTGAAAGCTCGAGCAGCAATAGCACAAGCATGGAAAGTACGCTTTAACACTATAGTAGTTTTTTTCCAAGGTGAACCTTTTACAGTAACTTTTTCTGCAGATGATAATTAATCTTTTAGGTTTAATTGATACTAAGAATTCACGATTAAAAGTGATAACAATGATATTCACTTTTAGGATAATTACTTGTTCACAATAATTATTATTAAAGACACTAAGTTAACGTTTCATGTTTATCGAAGAGAAATTTTCGTGACTGATCTAGAAAAAATTAAAAAAAAAAAAAATAAAAAATATAAAAATAAAAAAAAAAGAAAGAAAGAAAGAAAGAAAAAACAGGGAAGAGGAGAGGGAGGTTGTTAACATGAATCCAAAGAAAAAGTAGGTCAGATCGTCGTTCAGATAACATGTTCGACCATCTCCCTCGAATTTTCTTTCATATTCAACTCTCTTGACGTTTTATTGTGTGCTGAGTGATATGTGGGTGTGTATGTGTATGTATGTGTGCGTTCGTGCGTGCGCACGTATGTTGTTCATCGAGTAAATAATTGCTGGAAAAATCAAAGTAGAAGAGAGCATACTCGCTGCCGCTCTTCCTGAATAATTATCGCATTATAGTTACATTACGTGTACCAGTTTCGTGTCGAAAACAATTTTTCTACTTTTTCTTTGTTCCGTATTTTGTTCTCTTCTCCTTTTATTGTTTCTTTCTTTTTTTTTTTCTTTCTTCCTCTCTCTCTCTCTCTCTCTCTTTCTCTTTTTTTTCAAGGGTTCATTTTGTAAGCTTTGTTCTAATACACGCATGTATTTCTTTCTGATTAAAATGAAGATAATCGTTAATAATAATGAGTGTTTAGTTTCATCAAGATTGAGATGTTAATTATGTGTGATTAATTATGTTAGCTGTTTTTTTCTTTAGATATAATTACTTTGATAAATTTATTATTATACGATTAGGATAACAAATAGTACGAGCAATTAATTTCGTTAAATAAGTCAGTTTTTAAATGAGGAGAATATTAATTTATATGTGTTTGATAACAAAAAGGTGAACCAATTCTATATTTACAAATTTCTAAGAAAAAGATAAATAAATAATTCATTAACAGACAATCACTGTATCTGACAATCACTGTATCTGTGAAATATAAAAAAGAAAAATCAAAAATGAAAAAAGTACACATAGATGTAATAAGCTTAATTAAAAAAATACTATATTTAAAAATACTATGTAAAAATACAAATGTTCCAAAACTAATAAAATTCTAATCTCAAATTAAAAAAGCCTCATTACTTTCCCCCAACTAATTATTCATATTAATTTTTCTAATCTCTAACATCATAAATTTTAATCTTATTGAAAACGCAACTTTATTTTCTACAAAAAAAAAAAACATAAATTTAACTTATACAATCTGATTTCTAACATCATAAATGCTTTGACAAATCTAGTTCGTGCATAAATAAAATTATCTTCCCGTACAAACATTTCAATTCTATTAAAATTCTAATCTAATTAAAAATACATGACACTGCCTGTTAATTATTCATTTAATTTACTGAATTTAATATCCAACGTTATAAATTTTTTAACAAAGTAAAGTTTGCGTGTAAAAATACAATTATCATTTTCACACAAACGTTTCAAACCTATTAAAAAATCTAATCCAATTTTAATACAATAATACAATACTTTTAACGAAAGATAATTAATTTAACTTATTCGATCTAATATTTAACGTCGTAAATTGTCAATTAAACGAATTGTTACGAACAATCATTATTTCCTACCTTTCGATTACAAATGACTACAAATAGGATATACACTCGATATAAATGACAAGTTGGTTCGTTCATTGGTGACATTTAGATCGGATCGAGTACCCAGAGACTGAAACGAGATCGATGACACGAATACGATACTCGCGAGGATAATAATGTCCATCCTAAGGGATTAACATGTTCGCGGCATACGAGGACAGATCTGTAATTAATCGTGTGATAATTAAGGGAGATTACAAGCACGACGATATGGCTATCCGATCGAGAGTTCGAACGCGATCCTTTCCGCCTTTTCGATGGGCATGTTAAACGATAACGATCTTTCTTTCTATAGCTTGATGAATTGAACTTTTATGCCTTTCGATTCCTCGATAACGAACTTTAGTTACCTTCTTCGTTATCATAGCACATATTGTATGTTTGTGTGTATAAATACTTTCTCGTGTAAAATCGTCTTTCTCTATCTCTCTCTATTTCTTTTTCAATATTATTATAATTAATATTCAATATATTATAATTCAGTATATTATAATTAATATAGATTTATAAAATTTGTTTCATTTCTTTCTATCAACTATTATTTATTTTATACTTTCTTGCATAAATTAAGATATACATATTTTTTATAGAATAATAATAATTTGTGATTTTATAAAAAAAAAAAGAAGATATAATTTTAAAGAAATATTTCTTGTTTTTGTAATAAAATCGATTGTATTTTTTATCTGTTATTGCTTGTTTTACACAGTTTTTTTCTTTTAATAACAAAGATATTTTTAAATTACAATTATTTATTACTTTGTAAAAAAGAGAGATATACATCTATCGAAAATTATAATGCACATAGGAATACTTTTTATGTTCACTATATTTTTACCTCTCTTGCGGGACTATTAAATCGTTACAACAACTGACATTGATCGTGAATGTTTTTTTCGAGAAAAAGGGAGAGAGAGAGAGATTATTACACTCGTTATTCTTGTCGTAAAAATACAGGTATGTATTTTATAAATGGAAACTGCCAACGATTTGTACGTACACATTTTTTTTATTTCATTATTAATAGTTACCGTTCAAATAATTATTTGTGGATTTTATCATTAATTTTATATATCAAAAGTAAAAACAAATTACGAAATTAATTATCCATCTATTTTCTTTTTCTATTGTCCTAATTATTATAAAGTCTATCAAAAAGTTGTATCCATTTTGTTGAAAAACAATCATATGCTAAATTAACTAAACTCTTTCAACAGACGTAATATTTAATTAGTTTAATTAACTTAAAAGAAAAAAATTGACGACCAAACAATCTTTCTAATAAAATATAAATACATAATATAAATGACGTAATATACAGATACAACCTAAAAACTTAATTACTTATACTGACCAAAAAAAATATATATATATATATCGATCATTTATTTTACGAAACACTTATCATCAATTAATAAAAATACACACCAAATAAATATAAGTGGATAAATATTAAATTCGAACTAATATTTGAAATACGCGTTTGCGCCAATTAAAAGGGAAAAAATAAACAAAAAGAAAAAGAAAGAAAAAAAATAAAAAAAGAATAAAAAAAAAAGAATATAAAAAAAATCACCCGTTAACCAAGGAAACAAAGGAGTCTAAAAAAAAATTGTAAGCAAGAAATAAAAAAATAACAAATAAAAAACATATTGTACAGTGTAATATTTCTTTCGATAACCATGAAAGCAGATTTCGCGTCGGGATTTTCAATGTCCCAACCGTTATATGCGCATCAATAACGATCTGTGGCTACTAGAATCGTTTTCCCTTGTGCAGTATACGTACGTACACAGATTGACGGAAACTGAGAGAGAAATAGAGAGAAATAGAGAGAGAAATTTGTGTGTATGTGTATGTATCTGTATATATATATATACATATATATATATATATACGTATATATGTATAGATAGATAGATAAAAAAAGAGAGAAAAAGAGAGAGAGAGAGAGAGAGAGAGAGAGAGAGAGAGAGAGAGAGAGGAAGAGGAAGATAGAGAAAAAATGAGAGCAAAACGAGAGAGGTAGCAGGTTTACCGATGTGGTTTTTACCTCACTGTGCTTCCAACCTATTCGTTGACGTAACTCACAGTCGTAAAACGTTGACCAGAGAATGTGTTGAAGTGGAATACATGTATTGTGGGTAAAAAGTACCTATCTGTTAAAGAGAGAGGGGGGGGAAGGGAGGAGCGGAGAGAAAAATGGCGAGAAACAAATAAAAGAGAA